>NW_025334525.1:0-300000 GCF_014858855.1 Bufo gargarizans
GGCATCATGAGGAGATGAGAATGGATGATGGGAGTTCTCCCCTTAAAGCGTCCTCCTGGGTCCTCCCTCAGGAATAGGCCGAGGGCCCCATACTTGCTGAGAGGGGCCGGTCTCCATAGTAACTATAGGACCCGGCCTGTAATGGGAGGAGCAGCCTTGAGGACACTGGACATTTCTGTAGAAAATGATGAATTTTCCCCAATAGATTAGAATTTTCGGCAGAAAACATGATTCACACAGAGCAGATTCTCCCCTCCAGCACTGAATGATGACAACCCCCACTACTACTCCCCCCATCATACTAAGCTGAGGAGCGGAGAAGGATTCCTTGTGTGTAATGGAGGAGACTCTCCAGAGGTGACATGTCTGAGCTCTCCACCACACTGTCTCCTCACAGCTCATCTTGTAAGGAAATTATGTCTGTATCCACACACGTTCACATATATGTATTAATTCAGCCTTATATGCTTGTATTAATGTATACAGAGTTCTTCTCTTTTTAAGGGTGACATATTCACCTGAATCTTCTGGTGGTTTCTTATGCTTTATCAATTGAGAGGTCTTTCCTATTCCCCATATTGTGAACTTTATTAGGCAATATATAAGGAGTAGGAATACCAAAATCATCAAAATAACCACGCCTGCCTTTCTGAAGAAGTTGAAAATTCCGGAAAAGATACCTCCTGTCCAGTCTCCTATCAAGTCAAAAGGGTTCCATGACCCTGGCATATTGTGTAATGCCCCTTGTAATCTCTCCCTTTCCTCTTGATGACTGTTGATTATATCATAGTAATCTGGTACCTCAATGTCCTTTGTGTCTTTGGTGAAGTTGGAGAAATAAATGCAACAGATTTGTTTGTTTTCTGTTTGATCACACAGTCCAGTGACTGCCATCATCAGTCTCTCCTGTCTCTGCCTAATCACTTCCTGTTCCATCCTTATTTTTCTCATTTCTTCATTTATCATCCCCAGGTCTTTTGTGGTGATATTAACCCATCCCTCGACTAATTCCTGGAAGGCATCTAATCTTACTAGGGCCATTGCAGTTCCTGACGGGCCTAAGATGCTCATGTAAAACTTTTCCCATGTGCTCGTCAGTGCCCTCTTTTTCCTGTGAGTGTTATGGAAAATGAGCATCCCATGGGCTGGTCCCATTCGTACTTCTTTTCCTGATTGTGCACTCATGTATGGGAAGAGTTGGACCATAGTGCACCACCCTTTTGAACTAGGATCTTTAGGAAAAGGAATTGTAGTATGGCACCATAACCCACAACACACTACCCAGCCCTTTGGTAGACGAGGTGCTGGAATATCACTGAAGGTATTTTGCCCACTTCTTAGTCCCATTAAACACATCCATTGAACTATGTTAATAGGGTCAGTACTTCCATACTTAATGTCCGTTTTGTTTATTTGCCTGGCAGGGAAAGGATTTATCCATTGTCTTCCACCATCTGACAGTTTCATTCTCTGAACCATCTGCTTACTAAACGGTTCAGGAAAGTTTTGATCTTTCAAGTCCTCAGTCTCTAGTTCATTGGTATACTCCCTGAACATAAATTCTTCCTCATACAAGTCCTGCATAGTCTTTGGATCCTCTGGACAAAGTGGTTTAGGATAGCCTCTTAGCCATCGCTCATATCTACTTTGCAGGCTTGGGGGTATGATCAAAGTAATTTCCTTTGAAGGCATCTTGTCCGAAGGACTCATGCTTGTCCGGGGAATTCCTTGAGGACTCCTTCCGGTGTCTTCTTGAGCCGGCTGGCGTGTATCCACTGTGGACTCTGGTCAGTAAGGACAGCCGTTCGAGCAACTCTTAGAACCTCAAATGGACCTTGGTATATTGGACCAGTCTTGTGGCGGGCAGCCAGTTGTTTCACCAGAACTTTGTCTCCGGGCAAGAATGGATGAGTTGGGTCTGTGGAAAGAGGAGGAAAGGTGACAATTGGCTCAGCTTCTATCACTTGACTTGGGAGCATGACCACTGCATAACCTGTTTGGTACGTCCTATCATCTGGTCTTGTGCATGATCCATCCACAAAAACATCTATACTGTCAGTCTGTGGTGTGTCCTTTAAATCTTTCCTAGGTGTTGTGCATGACAAGATCATTTCATCACATCTGTGTTCAGGTATTGGGTCTACTTGTTCGTCAGAACCTTCACGCTTAAGTCTCAAAAGTGTATGCAAAAATCTTATCACTGGTGAGGTGTCTGGACATGTCTTTATCACCAGGTTTGCCGTACTGAGTAATATGGTCTCATATCCGGACAGTCTCTGAGCTGTCATGTGTTGTGTGGTCATGTTTTGAAGGAGGGACAAGACTGTATGAGTGGTGAAAAGTTCCATTATATTTCCATGGACTATCTTAGTAGCATCCTTTACTGACATAGCCGCAGCTGCT
Source organism: Bufo gargarizans (assembly GCF_014858855.1). Taxonomy (NCBI): domain Eukaryota; kingdom Metazoa; phylum Chordata; class Amphibia; order Anura; family Bufonidae; genus Bufo; species Bufo gargarizans. The sequence continues at coordinate 2,404 of NW_025334525.1, forward strand.
AATGCTTGGAGACAGTGAGGCATTCCAAGAACTACAGGAGGTAATTTTCTCGATAGGTATGAAACAGGCCTGTTTCTTCCCCCATGTGTCTGTGTCAAAACCGCTGCCTAGGTTTATCCTGATACCACACAGTATAATTGGAATGGCTTTTCATAATCTGCCAGGGCCAAGGCTGGGGCTTGGGTCAGGGACCGAATCAATCTCTCAAAGGCTTCTACTCTGTCCTCTGTCCACTCCACTACCTTCGGTGCTTCTGTGAGTGTAGTTTTTCTTAGGATTGAATCCCAATGGGAGCAATCGGGAATCCACTGCCTACAATGCACTATTGACCCTAGAAAGGACAGCATTGTAGCTTTGTCCCTTGGCCTGCTTAGGGAGGTCACTGCCTTGACTCTAGTGGGTGAGATCTTTCTCTCTCCTGCCTCTATTATGCACCCCAGATACTCTACCTGGGTACTTGCATATTGGATTTTCTTCTTCGAGGCCAGGTGTCCTTTGCTTGCCAAGTGGTCTAATAAACTCTGTGAATCTATTTCGCAGGCTTCTAACTCCGAATTGGAGAGTAAAAGGTCGTCTGTGTACTGTATTAAGGTGGATCCCCTCTTTGGTTCCCAATCTTCCAATGTAGCCTTTAATACAATAGAAAAGGCTGCTGGACTATCCCCAAAACCTTGTGGGAGACGGGTCCAAGTCACCTAACCATCCTCTGCTACCAATTGAAAGGGCCCCTGGTTTGTCTGTGTGTGAATCACCGGCCGGACAACCACTGAAGACCAATACACGTTGATAGGTTTAAAATGGCTGCTCCTTTATTTTGACATCGTAGAAAATTTATAGCTACAAACCACAAAATTACCATACCCCTCCCCCAAGCCTAATCCAATCAGGTAACGAATTTATCAATTTCACCTCTATACAAACTATACACACCAGAGCTGTGACTAACAAAAAAAAACAGCTGCTGACCGAGATAGAAAAGGTATATATGCATATATCTGTTTCTGCAGCTATGATGTCATGCATTCAGCAATTCTCTCTCCAGGTACCTTCATCATAAATGTGGCATTCTTTTGCAAAGCATGCATATCTCTTTCTAGCCATGCGGTTTTGAGCTTCAGACAGCCACTTCCTGCCAGCTTGTGTTACTAGACTTGGTGTTATAAGAATATAAAATATTTCCTTTAAAGAAGAACTCTGTATACATTAATACAAGCATATAAGGCAGAATTAATACATATATGTGATCGTGTGTGGATACAGACATAATTTCCTTACACATCTTACCTGCAGGCTGGAGGAATGGCTGATACCAGAGAGAACAAGAGCCCTGACTACCGACCAGGACCTGCCCAGTATCTGCTGCACTGCCAGAGCTGAAGGACCTGCGGTGACGTCACCGTCATGTGATCAGTGTGGGGGTGGAGCTCTCCAGTGGGAGAAGACGAGGTGTGAAGGACCTGGGGAGACGTCACCATCATGTGATCAGTGGGGGCGGAGCTCAATGGGTCATTCAGTGATCACATGACAGTGATGTCATCACAGGTCCTTCTCAACTTCTTTATTGCTAAGCTCCAGCTCCTCCAGTTCTCTCCTCTTCTCCTGAATGACCACCAAGGATGGACAGGAAGGAGATCAGCAGAAGAATATTAGACCTCACCTTGGAGATCATCTCCCTGCTGAGCGGAGAGGTAAACTTTTCTAGATTTCTCTCCTCTTTATTGTATTCTGTAACAAGTCAGACATCGGGAAGGCGAATCCATCATAGGAAGTGATAGGAAGAGTCCAGGGTCCTGTAGAACGGCCTCCAGACCTTCCAAGTGATGGAGAACCTGAAGATCAGCCCCCAATATGGTGAGTGATGTATAATGTGACCAGTGACCAATAGTCATGTTGTAGGAGCCATGAGGAGGTAAGTAGTCACGTTGTACCCAGGAGGAAAGGGCCGGAGGAGAGCACATGGCCCCTGAAGGGTTTATTCCCTAAGTGTCTCTCTCCATCCACAGGAGTACACAATAGTGAAGAAGACTTCGGGGGACTGTGTGACTCCCATCATCCATCTCCAGGAGTCAGGAGGACGGAGCAGGACCCCTCCCCCCATCACAGAGCCTCCCCCTCACCCCCTGATACATGAGCAGAAGATCCTAGAACTCACCTACAAGATGATGGAGCTGCTGACTGGAGAGGTGACACTGCTGGGAATGCTGGGAAATTCTCCAGTAACAGCACTGGAGGGGTCTGGGTGATGACGGTGTCATTGTGTTGTCAGGTTCCTATAAGGTGTCAGGACGTCACTGTCTATTTCTCCATGGAGGAGTGGGAGTATATAGAAGGACACAAGGATCTGTACAAGGAGGCCATGATGGAGGAGCACCAGCCTCTTATATTACAAGGTAAGAGCCATCATGTGCAGTGTATACACGTGTGTGCAGTGACATGTAATGGAGGAGCACCAGCCTCTTATATCACAAGGTAAGAGCCGTCATGTGCAGTGTGTACACGTGTGTGCAGTGACATGTAATGGAGGAGCACCGGCCTCTTATATCACAAGGTAAGACCCGTCATGTGCATTGTATACACGTGTGTGCAGTGACATGTAATGGGGGAGCACCAGCCTCTTATATCACAAGGTAAGAGCCGTCATGTGCAGTGTATACACGTGTGTGCAGTGACATGTAATGGAGGAGCACCAGCCTCTTATATCACAAGGTAAGAGCCGCCATGTGCAGTGTATACACGTGTGTGCAGTGACATGTAATGGAGGAGCACCAGCCTCTAATATCACAAGGTAAGAGCCGTCATGTGCAGTGTATACACGTGTGTGCAGTGACATGTAATGGAGGAGCACCAGCCTCTTATATCACAAGGTAAGAGCCGTCATGTGCAGTGTATACACGTGTGTGCAGTGACATGTAATGGAGGAGCACCAGCCTCTAATATCACAAGGTAAGAGCCGTCATGTGCAGTGTATACACGTGTGTGCAGTGACATGTAATGGAGGAGCACCAGCCTCTTATATCACAGGGTAAGAGCCGTCATGTGCAGTGTATACACCTGTGTGCAGTGACATGTAATGGAGGAGCACCAGCCTATTATATCACAAGGTAAGACCCGTCATGTGCAGTGTATACACGTGTGTGCAGTGACATGTAATGGAGGAGCACCAGCCTCTTATATCACAAGGTAAGAGCCGTCATGTGCAGTGTATACACGTGTGTGCAGTGACATGTAATGGAGGAGCACCAGCCTCTTATATCACAAGGTAAGACCCGTCATGTGCAGTGTATACACGTGTGTGCAGTGACATGTAATTGAGGAGCACCAGCCTCTTATATCACAAGGTAAGACCCGTCATGTGCAGTGTATACACGTGTGTGCAGTGACATGTAATGGAGGAGCACCAGCCTCTTATATCACAAGGTAAGACCCGTCATGTGCAGTGTATACACGTGTGTGCAGTGACATGTAATGGAGGAGCTCCATAGTTTCTTCTCCCATTACATTAGAGGTTACGTGTTCTTTATACAGTACAGACCAAAAGTTTGGACACACCTTCTCATTCAAAGAGTTTTCTTTATTTTCATGACTATGAAAATTGTAGATTCACACTGAAGGCATCAAAACTATGAATTAACACATGTGGAATTATATACATAACAAAAAAGTGTGAAACAACTGAAAATATGTCATATTCTAGGTTCTTCAGAGTAGCCACCTTTTGCTTTGATTACTGCTTTGCACACTCTTGGCATTCTCTTGATGAGCTTCAAGAGGTAGTCACCTGAAATGGTTTTCACTTCACAGGTGTGCCCTGTCAGGTTTAATAAGTGGGATTTCTTGCCTTATAAATGGGGTTGGGACCATCAGTTGCGTTGTGGAGAAGTCAGGTGGATACACAGCTGATAGTCCTACTGGATAGACTGTTAGAATTTGTATTATGGCAAGAAAAAAGCAGCTAAGTAAAGAAAAACGAGTGGCCATCATTACTTTAAGAAATTAAGGTCAGTCAGTCCGAAAAATTGGGAAAACTTTGAAAGTGTCCCCAAGTGCAGTCACAAAAACCATCAAGCGCTACAAAGAAACTGGCTCACATGCGGACCGCCCCAGGAAAGGAAGACCAAGAGTCACCTCTGCTGCGGAGGATAAGTTCATCCGAGTCACCAGCCTCAGAAATTGCAGGTTAACAGCAGCTCCGATTAGAGACCAGGTCAATGCCACACGGAGTTCTAGCAGCAGACACATCTCTAGGACAACTGTTAAGAGGAGACTGTGTGAATCAGGCCTTCATGGTAGAATATCTGCTAGGAAACCACTGCTAAGGACAGGCAACAAGCAGAAGAGACTTGTTTGGGCTAAAGAACACAAGGAATGGACATTAGACCAGTGGAAATCTGTGCTTTGGTCTGATGAGTCCAAATCTGAGATCTTTGGTTCCAACCACCGTGTCTTTGTGCGACGCAGAAAAGGTGAACGGATGGACTCTACATGCCTGGTTCCCACCGTGAAGCATGGAGGAGGAGGTGTGATGGTGTGGGGGTGCTTTGCTGGTGACACTGTTGGGGATTTATTCAAAATTGAAGGCATACTGAACCAGCATGGCTACCACAGCATCTTGCAGCGGCATGCTATTCCATCCGGTTTGTGTTTAGTTGGACCATCATTTATTTTCAACAGGACAATGACCCCAAACACACCTCCAGGCTGTGTAAGGGCTATTTGACCATGAAGGAGAGTGATGGGGTGCTGCTCCAGATGACCTGGCCTCCACAGTCACCGGACCTGAACCCAATCGAGATGGTTTGGGGTGAGCTGGACCGCAGAGTGAAGGCAAAAGGGCCAACAAGTGCTAAGCATCTCTGGGAACTCCTTCAAAACCGTTGGAAGACCATTTCAGGTGACTACATCTTGAAGCTCATCAAGAGAATGCCAAGAGTGTGCAAAGCAGTAATCAAAGCAAAAGGTGGCTACTTTGAAGAACCTAGAATATGACATATTTTCAGTTGTTTCACACTTTTTTGTTATGTATATAATTCCACATGTGTTAATTCATAGTTTTGATGCCTTCAGTGTGAAGCTACAATTTTCATAGTCATGAAAATAAAGAAAACTCTTTGAATGAGAAGGTGTGTCCAAACTTTCGGTCTGTACTGTATGTCAGTCATATCCATAGGGCTCCAGTCACATGATGGGAGCGTGTCCTTCTGGTCTCCATCGGGCCGGTATAGTAGACTACACTGCTCTATCAGAGGCGTCTTGTGAAATCCGTGTTCCGCAGCATATACAGTGTAGATCATACATGGAGCTTATGGGCAATGTCCGCCCCTGTGTGACTGTATAGAGCCTGACGTCGGAGCTTCTGTCAGAGGGAAATATCAGGAAACCCTCCGCACATATGTTCTGCTGGAGGCTCAGATGTGGTGTGAACAGGTCCTTACTTTTATAAGGAGAGTCCATCATAGTGACTTTCCAGTCGTTATCCTGCCCTTCATGTCTGGGATCCTCTACTCACTCCACAAGCAGAAAAGATACAACTTGAGATACGTAACTGGAGAAGGAGGTCGGATCCCCCCATTATTACAAGCCACATTCAGAGGAGCGGGACAGTCACAGAAATGTCTGCAGATGATCTGCCATGTGCTCTTGACTGATCTGTTCTGCTCTTATAATCTGTCCAACACAGGGATTGTAAGGTTAGAGTTCTGCAGGGGCGGGGTTTAAGATCACAAGTACCAATCACTTGGAGTGTTACTTTTCATGTTCTGCTGGTTCTAGAATACGAGGCGTCCAATTACATCCAATCTCACTATAATCCCAGATAACTGACGACCATCCAAGATGAGAAACAGATCCAAATAGAGATTACTGTTGAAAAACAGGTGCACTAGTGCGAAATGGGCTTTTTAGGGGTTAAAAAAATTAAACATTAAAAATTAAACAAAAAAAATTAATCACCTCATCCACTTACACACACAGAAGCAGGCACTTCTCTTGATTGAAAAGGACCTGCCAATGGAACTGCGCTCTGCATGATGACATCACCACAGACTCATGCTGGGAGAGTGCGGTGACATCATCACGCTGAGCGCAGGGGGGAGCGACTGCCTCTGTGCATGCAAGTGGATAAGGTGAGACATTAATACTGCTGGGGCCACTAATGGGGGACATTATTACAGCTAGGGGCCACTACTATGGACACTATTACTGCTGGGGCCCTATAGGGTGCATTATGTATGCTGAGGCACTGTGGGGGTTGGAATCTTTATTTTAAAAAAAAACTATGAAATTAATCTGTTTTCCGTGGCCATTTTCAATGGCCATGAAAACTGATGCAAAACGGCCATTTAAGATGGACAGGCGGCCAGAAAATGGATGCACAAATGGTGTTTTTTTTATCTCCTTTACTGCAGTATTGAATGGGTTAATCTGCTCTGTGTGTGCAACTGTGTTCCTGTTCCGCCTCCGTGCCTTTGGCAGTAAGATCTCCATGGAGCTTGCGGCATCCGTGTCTGCCGGCTTCTGCTCTGTTTCCCATTCACCTGACCATATTTATGGGTCCGCATTTCGGAATGGATCAAGACTCATTAATTTCAATGGGGCAGTGAAAGATACGGACGAGACACCATGTGCTGTCCGCATCCATACTTCCGTTACGCATCCCTGCAAAAAAGGTAGAATACGTCCTATTCTTGTCTGCAATCGCGGACAAGAATAGGCATTTCTATCATAGGGCTGGCCACTTGCACTCTGCAATATGTGGAACGCACACGGCCAATATCAGTGTTTTGCGGATCCGCAATTTGCGTACTGCAAAAGACATACAGTTGTGTGAATGTACCCTTATGCTGCCTGGGTTCCTGCAGCCTGCCTGTTTGGGTTCCTGCAGCCTGCCTGTTTGGGTTCCTGCAGCCTGCCTGCTTGGGTTCCTGCAGCCTGCCTGCTTTGGTTCCTGCAGCCTGCCTGCTTGGGTTCCTGCAGCCTGCCTGCTTGGGTTCCTGCAGCCTGCCTGCTTGGGTTCCTGCAGCCTGCCTGACCAGCATTGTCCATATCTGTCAGCCTGCTAGGGCTCCTTGTTCTGGTTCATGCCTGTATTCAGTATTTTGCGGATTCGCAATTTGCGTACTGCAAAAGACATACAGTTGTGTGAATGTACCCTTATGCTGCCTGGGTTCCTGCAGCCTGCCTGTTTGGGTTCCTGCAGCCTGCCTGTTTGGGTTCCTGCAGCCTGCCTGCTTGGGTTCCTGCAGCCTGCCTGCTTTGGTTCCTGCAGCCTGCCTGCTTTGGTTCCTGCAGCCTGCCTGCTTGGGTTCCTGCAGCGTGCCTGCTTGGGTTCCTGCAGCCTGCCTGCTTGGGTTCCTGCAGCCTGCCTGACCAGCATTGTCCATATCTGTCAGCCTGCTAGGGCTCCTTGTTCTGGTTCATGCCTGTATTCAGTATTCGCTTTGGATTTCATATACTCTGCCTGTATGACCTTAGCCTGGGTCTCTGTGTGCTTTGCCTGTTCCTCTGGTGCTTTGCACTGGTGTCTCTGACCTCTGTGGGTCATCTGCCAAGTATACCTAGACTGTTCTAGGAGGAAGTGGCCTGGTGGCTGTCCTACTGCGAAGACCAGATCCCACTGTATAAGAATTAAAGGGTGAAAACCAGGGGACCGCCAGGACAGTGCCCTCAGGATTAGCCCAACGTCACACCAGTTACTTGGCACAGTTGTCCGTAACATTTATACAAGAGGAGTAAAACAGCATAAAATAAGGACATGTATGAGAGAGCCCAAGTAACATCAAGAGGGGATACAATCATTAAAACAATGTCAAAAATTTTAATCTTTATTTTTACTGTGTCAAGAGGATCAGCTGATTCCAAGCCACTCTCCCTGCACGGACACTGCTGCTGGAGCTCAGATAGAGCAGTACTGCTCCTCCAGGCAGAGCACATTTCAGAATAGTTAGTAGAAGGCTGAGGAAGAGCTTCCGCTGTATTATATCTGGATGAGTGATGTGTAATATTACTTACATATTCAATATGTGACCAACTGAGGTTTTCTCCAGTAATATAAGCCGATCCTCTGAGCTCTCAGCAGCTGGATCCATGGAGCACAGGAACCCTCTGGACCAGCTTCGTTTCTGTGGTTTATCCGGTTAGAACACTCCTTTTGTGGATTGTAGAGTGGACACTAAGGTCTAGGATAATAGGTTTTCATGTAAAAATCTGTACAAATGCTGCCAGGACTCCTAGAGAAATCCTGTGAGTCCTGCTTCCATCGCCCACACAGTGATTGGTGGTTTTTCCTTTGTCATCTACTTGACAACTGTGAGAAAGCTATCACTGATGAGTGTGCGATGCTTGAGGTGCTAACACACCTTCCTTGTTTCACCCCACCTATGCTGTACATGTTCTAGGAGTTCACAAAACTAAGATAAACAGTATATGGAGAAAAGTATCGGGCCATGACTTTTAATCATTGAATTTAGGTGTTTCATTCAGTCTATTCCCACAGATGTATAACATCCAGCCTCTAGCCAGACAGTCTGCAATTACCACATGTGTATAAAATCCATCCCCTAGCCATGTTGTCTGCCTTTACAGACATTGCGAAAGAATGGCTTATTCTGAGGAGCAACCTGAATTCCAGCTTGGTCCTGTAATAGGAGCCACCTCTGCTACAAGTCAATTCCTGAAATGTCCTAGATATTCCACCATCACCTGTGAGTGGTATTATTCTAAAGCTGAAGGAACCACAGCAATTCAGCCACAAAGTGGAGATCATGTAAAGTTCGAGTTGGGTCGCCAAGTGCTGAGGAGCATAGTGCGTTAAAGTCATCAACACTCTGTTGACTACAAACTTCCTCTGACATTAACATCAGCACAAAAACTGTGCTGTGTCGGGAGCTTCATGACATGGGTTTCCACGGGCAAGCAGTTGCGTGCAAAACTTACATCACCAAGCACAATGACAGGTGTGAGATGGAGGGGTGTACAGCATGCCACCACTGGACTCTGGTGGTGTTATATGGAGTGACCAATCACAATTCTCTATCAGGCGGTCTGATGGACGAGTCTGGGTTTGGTATAGAACGTCACTTGCCTGACTGCATTGTATAAGCTGAAAGTTTGGTGGAGGAGGAATAATTCTATGGGGTGTTTTTCAGGGGTTGCCCTCGACCGCTTTGTTCTAGTAAAGGAAATCTTGAAGCTTGAGCAGACCAAGAATTTTTTGGGACAATTGTATGCTTTTGACTTTGTGGGAACGGATTGGGGAAGGCCTTTTTCTGCTTCATCATAACTGTGCCCCAAAGAACAAAGCCAGCTCCATAAAGGCATGGTTGGGTGACTTTGGTGTGGAAGAACTTGACTAGTCCTGACCTCAACCCCCATCCAACACCTTTTGGGATAAACAAAAACAGAGAATGTGAGCCAGGCCCTCTCCTCAAACGTCAGTGTCTCACCTCACAAATGCTTTTCTGGGTGAATAGGCAAAAAAATTCCCATGGACACCCTCCAAAATCTTATAGAAAGCCTTCACTGAAGGTGGAATCTGTAGGTGTCCAATACTGTGTGTATGTATATGTATATATTTTGTTGAGATCTGTCCAGGCTTTTGGTGTCGGCAATATCTTTATTGCTGAACTAGTGAAGAAGAGACATCAAAGTTACAGTAAATCATTACTGTGAGCAATTCATAGAACAAACAGAAAACACCTGCCTACCTGAGAGCTCGCTATACAGATAGGTGACCACAGCAAAGTCTTAGTTCACATAAAGCCGTATCCACTGGCTCAGACCTTCCCAGGCCCTGATTGACCTAACCATCAGTGATTTATCCTACTAACAAGTCCAGGCCATTTCATTGGGGCTAGTCTGGACTGGGGTAAACCTTTGCTGTAGTGGAACAGGAATGGCAGATCCTAATACCAACCTACCTAGAAATTCTATGCTAAATCCAGCCCAGAATTTATTTACAAACTAAATGTGCTGGTGACACCTAGTTTAGAAACTTAGGTGACACATACATCCCTCCAGAACTTTACCAGCTATTGGTATACAATATATACTGTATAAGAAATCATTTTTTTTTTATATATACTGATCAGCCATAACATAAAACCTAAGTCTGTGACCCATAGAGGCATGGACTCCACAAAACCTCTGAGGTGTCCTGTATCAGATCCTGTAAGGTGTGACTACGGCCTCTATTGATCAGACTTGTTTTTTAGCACATCCCACAGATATCTGCAAATTCCAAGAAAAGTCACCACCTTGACCTTTGTCATGTTCCTCACTGGATGCGAACTGGTATAACAATACAAAATCTAAATGGTCTGTGCAGATCGATCTGATTGATATAATTTACTGCAAGAACTTTGTTTTTTATTGGTTTGAGCAAATTTTCTGAATTGGCACATATAGCAATATTTAAATATTGACTAATACCAAATGCTTTCCATAGAAAATGGCTATAATTAAAGTGCCCAGCCATTTTAATAACCGCAAGGGACCCGTGGTCATTTATATTACACTGGAATTGTGAATTATAGTTTATTGGATTTTAATTATTTGTGTGTATAATGTACAATAAATACAGATTATTTTTTTTTTACACACCGTTGTATTGCACCATTTTCCATTGCTGTGTACTTGAGAACCATAACAAATATTATTGTATCCTTTGCAAAAATAAAATTGTTATGGCTCTTGGAAGGCAGGGAGTAAATCAAAAATCAGGAAGGGGTTGAATTGTTATACAAATATAAGGCTGGAATTACATGTGCAAGTTTTTCAGCTGAAGCCACGAATAAATTGAGAATGAATGGCCTTTACTTTACCTGTTATGCCCACTTCCATCCTAATAGAAATGTTTTAATTCTGTAGTTTGAAAAACAAAATCACAAATTCCAATATTTTTACTTTTTACAGAAAATCCCACTGAGAGTTCTGAAGAAAACTCCACCTTATCACTAGAGGACACAGATATCACAAAGCACTCTTCAGGAGAAAATCTCATTACCCTTAATGTACATCCAGGTCTTCACAGTACAGATCTGTCATGTAATCCCCCTAATCATGAGGAACCTTCTCCTGACCAATCACAGATTGCTACCACAAGTACAGGTCAGAAAGAGGTTAAAGACTTTACAAAAAACTCAGTTCTTTCTACACGAAGAGGAATTCACATAGGGGAGAAGCCATATTCATGTTCACAGTGTGGGAAATATTTTACACAGAAATCAAATCTTGTTAGACATGAGGGACGTCACACAGGAGAGAAACCATATTCATGTTCAGAATGTGGGAAATGTTTTACACACAAATCAAATCTTGTTACTCATAAGAGAAGTCACACAGGAGAGAAACCATATTCATGTTCAGAGTGTGGGAAGCGTTTTACAGATAAATCAAATTTTGTTAGACATACGAGAAATCACACAGGAGAGAAGCCGTATACGTGTTCAGAATGTGGGAAATGTTTTAAAGACAGATCAGGTCTTGTTTGCCATGAGAGAATTCACACAGGAGAGAAGCCATATTCATGTTCAAAATGTGGGAAATGTTTTACACAGAAATCAAATCTTGTTACACATGAGAGAACTCACACAGGAGAGAAATCATATGCATGTTTAGAATGTGGGAAATGTTTTACAGTTAAAGCATATCTTGCTATACATGAGAGAAGTCACACAGGAGAGAAGCCATATTCATGTTCAGAATGTGGAGAATGTTTTACTACTAATGCCAGACTTATGGGACATCACATACGTCACACAGGTAGGAAGCCATATTCATGTTCAGAATGTGGGAAAAGTTTTACTTCAAAATCCAATCTCGTTACACATAAGAGAATTCACACAGGAGAGAAGCCGTATTCATGTTCAGAATGTGGAAAATGTTTTAAAGACAAATCAAGTCTTGTTTACCATGAGAGAATTCACACAGGATTGAAGCCATATTCATGTTCAGAATGTGGGATATGTTTTATTTCTATATCCAGACTTAGGGATCATCAGAGAAGTCATACAGGAAAGAATCCATTTTGATGTCTATATGTAGTAACTTTTTAGATCAGGGGAGGCCAAACTCTTGCTTGGAATGTAGGGCATGCTATACAAGCAAAAAATATATAATAACTCCATTTATTCAGAAGCATTAACAGGGTGGAATTATCCCAGATTCCTATTACTGTATTCATCCATCCACACAATGGGAGAATCCAGAGGGAAACGAGGAATAGTAACACATCCCATGCAATAGTTTTATAATGTATGTGGACATATTAATATTTTATATTCATTCAAACAGTATTTAAAGTGTTTGGATCTATCTGGGGTTGTCAATAATAAAATCTGCTCAAATTTTAAAAGTCCAACTTGTTTTGATTGCTGAACCAGTGAAAAACGGGCATCAAAGTTATATAATCACTTTGAGCAATTCTCTTAACAGAACAAACAACATAAAACACTTGCCCCTCTGGGCGCTCACTATACAGATAGGTGAACTCAGCTAAGGGTTAGTTCAGATAAAGCAGCATGCACTGGCTCAGACCTCCACTGTCAATGCTGTCATTTTCAAGCCCTGACTGACTCAAGTAGCAGTGATCTATCCTACTAGTGAGCCCAGGCCGCGTTACACGGGCTAGTCTAGACTGGGGAAAACCCTGGCTGAAGTGGCACAGGAATGGCAGATCCTTCTAACATCCTACCTACAATTCTATGCAAAACCACCCCTCAGAATTTCAACACAAAAGATAAAATCTTCTATTTGTTCCACGACAACGTCACCATTGTCACTGACAGACATTGTACTTTCTCCTAGCGCTGTGACCTTCATTGCTCCTACAGACTAACCCTCCTGTGCGGAGACAGTGATTAATGGTGGCATGATGACTATATTTATCTGACCCTGTGATCTGTGATAATTAACCCCATATGTACATTCCTGCGGTTTAATGGTAAGCCTATCTAGATACTGGAGCTGAGTGATATATCGGTGGTGGGAATCGCTTGTGATGTCACATCTGTTAATTAACCCCTGAATAATGGGAACATGAATTCAGTGACCAAGTGATGCTCATATATGTGTTTCATATGTATCCTGCCTCCTGCTTTATTACCTGCAGAACATGAATGGAGACATGTGGATGAATTACTAGTACCTTGTATGTCTCAGATAAGTACTGGCCAGTAGGTCTACCTCTCATTTGGGCTCTACTTGTTAAACAGTGATTACATTTCATGTGGGATAGTGAGCAATGGTGATCAGAGCTAGCTGGAGGTTTCAGAGGACAAAGGATATGCGATGAGAATATCCCTATCAGCAACGTTGCTGTTTTAATTACATGTGAAGATAACATTTTGTAGTATTGCCCTAAATCCTGCAGGACTATCTACTGTTAAGAATTGCTCCATGTTCTCCCACCATAAGCTTTAAGGGCTAGTTCATATGGCGGCTTCATATTCGGCTCCAAAAAACACCAGGATATGCTGCCACTCATGCAGTTGTGGTTTTTCTATTATTACCATGCAAGAAAGGACATGTCCTTAGTTGGTGCAGTGTCCACTTGAATGATACTATAAACTGCAACATGTGTCTGTTCACAATATAACTCAGTTCATTGGGGCTATAGCGGGAGTGGGTCTTCTCCATTCAAACTGAAAAATCACAATCCAAACCAGAGGGGTTTCTGCTGCAGCATACGTCTTTGCCATTGGCAAAATCCACCATGTGAGTTAGCCCTTAAGTTTTCAAGGAGGACTAGTTCCTTGAGGTTTTCTGAACCAGCCATTGCGTGTATTGTCATAAACTGAACTATATTTTTTGACCAAAGCCTAACAGTAAAGGGGTTTCATTTATCAAAAATAAATTTGGTTTGTGTTTCTTTGTGCCTTTCCACGTATGTCCTTTCTAGACCCAGCAATTAGTGTAGTCGCACTATTATCAATTTAGGATAGTCCACTTTCTTATCACTGCCTGACAAACCGACAAAATAATAACCTCTGTCAAATAAGGAAGAGAAATTTGTAATTGACTGAATTGGTGGAGGAGGTAATTTAAAGATAAGCAATAAAATCTACATAGCTTAGATCCTGTAATTAAAGGGAAAGAGAACTAGGCTTGTGTGGAGCGTCCTGGCAAGGTGAACCAGGAGGATCCCAAAGAGTAGTGTTGAGCGAACTTGTGTTTTAAGTTCGGCGTCTAAAGTTCGAGTTCAGGTTATCGAAGTATCCCGTTGTGGATTCTAAACTCCGTTATGGTCCATGGTAGCGGAATCCATAACGGGATACTTCGATAACCTAAACCTGAACTTTAGACGCCGAACTTAAAACACAAGTTCGCTCAACACTACCAAAGAGTAATCATGCATGGTTCAGAAAAAACTCTCCCTGGACGTATCTACACTGTGGTGTACTGCAGGAGGTAATGACAGAACCAACAATCTGTCTCTGAATAATGCACTGCCTGCTAGATACAAAACATCAAGAACCTACATACAGGTGCATCTCAATAAAATCAGAATATCATAGAAAACCTTGTTTATTTCAGTAATTCACTTCAAAAAGTGAAACTCGTATATTCTCTAGATCAGTGGTGCCCAACCATTTTTCGTCTGAGGGCCGCACTAGACTTGGTATAAATTTTGCGGGCCGGAACCAGGTAGCTTTGCCAGAAAGAAATGCAAGCGCTGTGAGGGGGCACGTGTGAGCATTACTACTGTGAAGAGGGCACATATCTGGGCATAACTACTGTGAGGGGGCACATATCAGGGCATAACTACTGTGAGGGGGCACATATCAGGGCATAAATACTCTGAGGGGGCACATATCAGGGCATAACTACTCTGAGGGGGCACATATCAGGGCATAACTACTGTGAGGAGGGCACATATCAGGGCATAACTACTGTGAAGAGGGCACATATCTGGGCATAACTACTGTGAGGGGGCACATATCAGGGTATAACTAATGTGAGGAGGGCACATATCAGGGCATAACTACTGTGAAGAGGGAACATATCAGGGCATAACTACTGTAAAGGGGGCACGAGTGAGCATTACTACTGTGAAGAGGGCACATATCTTGGCATTATTACTGTAAGGGGCACATATCTGGGCATAACTACTGTGAGGGGGCATGTGTGAGCATTATGTCTGTGAAGAGGGCACATATCTTGGCATTATTACTGTGATGGGGCACATATCTGGGCATAACTACTGTGAGGGGGCATGTGTGAGCATTACGTCTGTGAAGAGGGCACATATCTTGGCATTATTACTGTGAGGGGGCATGTGATGTATACATGTGTGTAATGTATGTAGTGCAGTATGATGATCACACACTGCACTACATACATTACACACATGTATACATCACATACTGCGCTGTCACCTTCTTCTGCAGGTCTACCTTGATGTCTAGTCTTTAGGCTTCAGTCAGATCCTCCACCGCCATGCTTGCGCCGTGGGCCTGACACCACCAGGAGCTGGCCCCTCCTCCTTTCATCTCCCGCCGGCTTCTCCTACAGCAGGGCGCTCTATCGCTCCAGTGCCCGCCCAATCTTACCAATCAGGGGCGTAGCTAGAAATTACTGGGCCCCTTAGCAAAAAAATGTATGGGCCCCCCCCCCTCCCGGATCTCCCACCCCCACATACCTATTGGACCTCCCACCCCTTCCAGAGCTCCCACCTCAACATCCCCACACCCCTCCCCAGATCCCCCCTCAGTGTCATCCACAGATCCCCCCCTCAGTGTCATCCACAGATCCCCCCCTCAGTGTCATCCACAGATCCCCCCCTCAGTGTCATCCACAGATCCCCCCCACAGTGTCATCCACAGATCCCCCCCTCAGTGTCATCCACAGATCCCCCCCTCAGTGTCATCCACAGATCCCCCCCTCAGTGTCATCCACAGATCCCCCCCCACAGTGTCATCCACAGATCCCCCCTGTGTCATCCACAGATTCCCCCCCTCAGTGTCATCCACAGATCCCGCCCCCCTCAGTGTCATCCACAGATCCCGCCCCCCTCAGTGTCATCCACAGATCCCCCCCCCCTTCGGTGTCATCCACAGATATCCCCCCTCAGTGTCATCCACAGATATTCCCCCCTCAGTGTCATCCACAGATATCCCCCCCGCTCAGTGTCATCCACAGATATCCCCCCCCCCTCAGTGTCATCCACAGATATCCCCCCCCCCCTCAGTGTCATCCACAGATATCCCCCCCTCAGTGTCATCCACAGATATCCCCCCCTCAGTGTCATCCACAGATATCCCCCCCTCAGTATCATCCACAGATATCCCCCCCACCCAGAGACGCTCACTAGTTCGCAGTCCGCCCTGCGCTGATAAAGTCCGGTCACTGCTGGGCCGCATGACATGGCTTTGCAGGCCGTAGGTTGGCCATCAATGCTCTAGATTCATTCAACGCAGAGTGATCTATTTCAAGTGTTTATTTATTTTAATGTTGATGATTATTGCCTACAGCTAATGAAAACCCAAAAGTCAGGATTTAAGAAAATTTTAATATAGTGAAAAAGTGGAGTGAAGTGGAAGGAAGGAAAAAGTGTGGTGGAAAAAGTTGAGCAAGCAACATTGATAAACGCAGCCTTCAAAGGATTGTCAAGAAAAGGCCTTAAAGAATTTTGGGGGATCCACAAGGAGTGGACTGTGGCTTGGGTCAGTTCTTCAAGAGCCACCACATAAGTATCCAGGACATTGGCTACAACTGTCGTATTCCTTGTGTCAAGCCACTCATGATCCAGAGACGTCAGAAATGTCTTACCTGAGCTAAGGAGAAAAAGGAACTGGACTGTTGCTCAGTGGACCAAAGTCCTGTTTTCAGATAAAAGTACATTTTGCATTTCATTTGGACATCAAGGTCCCCAGAGTCTGAAGGAAGAGTGGAGAGGCACACAATCCAAGTTGCTTGAGGTTCAGTGTAAAGTTTCCAGAGTCAGTGATGGTTTGGGGAGTCATATCATCTGCTGGTGTTGGTCCACTGTGTTATATCAAGTCCAAAGTCAGCGCAGCCATCTACCAGGAACTTTTAGAATACTTCATGCTTTCCTCTGCTGACAAGCTTTATGGAGATGCTGATTTCATTTTCCAGCAGGGTTTGGCACCTGACGACACTGCCAAAAGTACCAATACCTGGCTTAATAATCATGGAATCATTGGGCTTGATTGGCCAGCAAACTCTCCTGACCCAAACCCCATAGAGAATCTATAATAAGGAAGATGAGAGATACCAGATCCAACAATGCTGATGAGCTGAAGGCCACTATCAAAACAACCTGGGTGCCACAGGCTGATCGCCTCCATGTCATACAGTTTTGATGCAGAAATTTATGCAGAAGGAACACTGACCAAGTGTATTCAGTGCATAAACTGTACGTAGTTTTCAGTAGGCCAGCATTTCTGTATTACATTTTTCTTTTAATTAAGATGAGAAATGGTGGAAAAATCATCATGGAAGTAAGTGCCCCCATAATGTCCCCGATAAAGTGTGCCAGTATAAAATCCCCCTATATAGTGCCTCCAGTAGATGCCCTCATAGTGTCCCCTGTAATGTGCCAGTATAAAATGCCCCCATAGTCGGCAGTACGGCGCCTCAGTGGTTAGCACTGGTGCCTTGCAGTGCTAGGTTCGAATCCGAACAATGACAACATCTGCATGGAGTTTGTATGTTCTCCCCGTGTTGCGTAGGTTTCCTCCCACACCCCAAAGACATACTGATGGGGAACTTAGACTATGAGCCCCATTGGGGACAGCTTGATGCTAATGTCTGTAAAGTGCTGCGGAATATGTCAGTCTTCCTGTTGATGAGTTATGTGAGAACAGTCAGCACTTGACTTGGACTGCCATGAGGAGGAGGCTAAGGGGGAAGCGGGCATCTGATGACTGAAATGCATAGATGTGTTGGTGGTGGTAGTAGTGAGTGCCACTAGTGGCCAGAGTGATGGCAGTAGGGTCACTGGCAGCCATGGTAACAGTGGCACTTGGAGAAAATAAGGAATTGTAAGGGGGGCCAGGGCATCCAGGATTTCATATCACAGTCTGATCGGTGGGCGCAAACACCCGGGCCCCTGCTAATCAGCTGTTTGAGAATCAGCAGCATTCTTATGAGCGCTGTGGCCTTCTTGCTTTTCCTAGACCAAGTAATGACACGTTCATGTGTCACGTGGCCTAGGAGCAGCTCAGCCCCATTCAAAAGAATGCGGCTGAGAGCGATACCAAGCACAACCACTATACTATGTACATTGCTGCGCTTCGTAAGCTGCATGAAGGCAGTGCCTTCTCAAAATAGCTGATCAGCGGGGGTCCTGGGGGTCCGAGCTCCACCAATCAGATACTGATGACCTATCCAGAGGATAGGTCATCAGTAAAAACAAATCTCAGAAAACCCTTTTAAAGGGAACCTGCCACCGGGATGTGTGGAGAGTTGAGGACATGGGTTGCTAGATGGCCGCTAGCACATCTGCAATACCCAGTCCCCATAGCTCTGTGTGCTTTTATTGTGTAAAAAAAACTATTTGATACATATGCAAATTAACCTGAGATGAGTCCTGTCTCTGACTCATCTCACGTACAGGACTCATCTCAGGGTAATTTGCATATGTATCAAATCGTTTTTTGGACACAACAAAAGCACGGAGAGCTATGGGGACGGGGTATTGCGGATGTGCTAGCGGCCATCTAGCAACCCATGTCCTCAGCTCTATACATAAAATCCTCGTGACAGGTTCCCTTTAACCGCCTCCGGACCACCTAACGCAGGATCGCGGTCCGGAGACGGCTGTCTCAGGCAGAGTCACGCATCTATGCGTCATCTCGCGAGACGCGAGATAACGCTCACAGCCGGCCCGCGCATGCGCATCGCGGGCCGGCAAAAGTTAGAGGAGTATTTCGTCATCAGCCTGCCAGCCAATGATCATGGCTGGCAGGCTGATGATTTTTAAAAAATCGAATCAGAAGCTATATAACACCTTATATTTATAAATATAAGGTGTTAAATTGCTTCCCTGCTCCTCTGCTGGTCCTTTTCATCGGTTGGTTCCAGCAGAGGAGCAGGCATCACAGTGAGTACACACCAACAGCACACATAGCCCCAGATCACCCCTCATCACCCCAATTAACCCCTTGATCACCCCTTGAACGCCCTGTCAATCACCTAGTGAAAGGGAAAAAAGTGAGCAGTGTTAACTGTCACTTTTTTTTTCCACTGGTATTGACCGTTAGGTTTTAGGATAGTTTAGGCCCCTTGGTTAGGTAGTTTAGCGATCGTTTAGCGCCCAGCCCACCGCACCGCAGTCCGTTATTCGCTGATTAGCGTGTCGCTAATCAGCATTGGTACTTTTATAGTATCTGTAAGTGATCAAAACTGATCACAGTCAGATCTATAATAGTATTAGTGTCACCTTAGTTCGCCCTCCACCCAAAACGCAGTGTTTGCCCGATCAGGCCTGATCCGTCGCCCACACGTGCGTTCGCCCACGCCCGCCCAGCCGTAGTAACAAAAACATTTTTTTTTTTGATCACTGCACATTTACTTTACACGCGCTGCGACGATAAAAAAAAAATCAGTTTTGATATTTTTTATCAATCGCATCGGCCTCCGGTACTTCGCTAGCCTCCCATTTGTAAGACAGGCTTGCTTTTTTTTTTGGGTAGTCTCAGGGAATACCCCCTAAATTTAGTTGACCAAATGGCAAACAAGGGGTATTCTTCTGAAGAGGCCTACAAGATTCTGACCCAGTCGGATGAGGAATGGGAACCCTCATCTGATGAATCTAGCGGATAAGAGTACGAACCTGTAGAAAGCAGTGGCTCTCTGACTCAAAGTTCGGACGAGGAGGTTGAGGTCCCTGATACCACCAGGCGTACCCGGCCCCGTGTTGCTACACCACAGGTTGCGCAGGATCCGCTTCAAGGGCAGCAGAGTGGGGCTGGCGCTGTCGGATTGCGTGGTGAGGCATACACCAGCAGCGCAGCCCACCCTGGACCTAGTACCAGCACTGCCGTACAACATGGTGAAGTGGCGAGCACCAGAAGGGCAGTTGAAGCTTGTACGGTGGCACGTGCAGTAGTTACCCCATCGCAGCCACCGCACAGACAGACCCGTAGAGCCCCTAGAGTCCCTGAGGTGCTGGCAAACCCTGATTGGCAGTCCCCAACTTCAGCCGCACTATTAGTTCCCCCTTTCACCGCCCAGTCTGGAGTTCGGGTTGAGACAGCTCAGATCAGTTCGGCACTGGGATTTTTTGAGCTGTTCTTGACTGCGGAGCTCTTGGACATAGTCGTGGCAGAAACAAATCGGTATGCCACTCAATTTATAGCCGCCAACCCGGGAAGCTATTATGCCCAGCCTTTCCGGTGGAAACCCGTCCAAGTTTCCGAATTAAAAAAATTTCTGGGCCTTCTCCTCAACATGGGTCTAACTAAAAAGCATGAATTGCGGTCATATTGGTCCACAAACCCAATTCATCACATGCCCATGTTCTCTGCTGCCATGTCCAGGGCACGATTTGAGGCCATCCTGCGTTTCCTGCACTTTAGCGACAACAGCTTCTCTCGTCCCAGAGGCCACCCAGCTTTTGACCGGCTCCACAAAATTCAGCCCCTCATAGACCACTTCAACAACAAATTTGCAGATTTGTATACCCCTGAGCAAAACATCTGCGTAGACGAGTCCCTTATACATTTTACCGGGCACCTTGGCTTCAAACAATACATCCCAAGCAAGCGCGCCTGGTATGGGGTCAAATTGTATAAGCTCTGTGAAAGGGCCACAGGCTATACCCACAAATTTCGGATCTATGAGGGTAAAGATCAGACCCTGGAGCTGGTTGGTTGCCCTGACTACCTGGGGAGCAGTGGTAAGACAGTCTGGGACGTGTCACCCTTATTTGGCAAGGGGTACCATCTTTATGTGGACAATTTCTACACAAGTGTGCCCCTCTTCAGGCATTTGTTCCTAGAACAGATTGGCTGCTCTGGCACCGTGCGACCTAGTCGCCGGGGCTTCCCCCAACGGCTCGATACCACCCATCTTGCAGGGGGGGAGAGGGCTGCCTTGTGTAGCGAAGAACTGCTCGCGGTGAAATGGAGAGACAAGCGTGAAGTTTACATGCTCTCCTCCATTCACGCAGACACAACAATACAAATAGAACGAGCAACCCAAGTCATTGAAAAGCCCCTCTGTATCCATGACTATAATTCGCTCATGGGAGGGGAGGACTTCAATGACCAGATGTTGGCTCCCTATTTAGTTTCCCGACGCACCAGACGCTGGTATAAGAAGGTGTCTGTATATTTGATTCAATTGGCTGTATATAATAGTTTTGTTCTCTACAGTAAGGCTAGGAGAACAGGATCCTTCCTCAAATTTCAGGAAGAGATCATCGAGAACCTCCTGTATCCAGGAGGTTCTGTGGCCCCAACCACCAGTGTAGTGAGCCGTCTACACGAGCGACATTTCCCCAATGTCGTTGCTGGTACCTCAACCCAACAGTCACCCCGAAAAAGATGTCGTGTCTGTAGAAGGAGTGGAATAAGGCGTGACACCCGCTATTTCTGTCCTGACTGCCCTGACCACCCTGCCCTATGCTTTGGGGAGTGTTTCCGGAAGTACCACACACAGGTACACTTAGCATAGGGATCACATCTCACAGGACAGGCACACAGGGCTATTAGGGCCCTTTCACTCACAGCTGCTGCAAACCTCTCCTTTCACCTGGGACAAAGTGCATAATGTACTTCGCCACATATTTGGGCGATTTGCGCTTTGCACATTGTCCCATGGGGAAGGAGAGGTTTGTCCTATAAAGGTAAAAAATAAATAGAAAATCACCAGTAAGCATAAAAGTTAACGTTCTGTTCAAAAAGTTAAATAAAGTTTATATGTTCCGTTCAAATGTTATTATAAAGTTAATAAATTCATTGCGTTGCTGCCTGTTTTTTTCTTTTTTACCTTCCAGGTGGACCAACCGATCGACTAGCTGCAGCACTGATGTGCATTCTGACAGAAGCATTGCGCTGCTGTCAGATTACACAAAAGTTGGTGTATGCGGCGCTGCAAGACAATATTTCTCCTCTGCAGTAATAGATACGTTTGCCAAGGCATATGAGCTATGGGGGCGGCGGTGTTCATATGCTTTGGCAAACACTTTGTATATATAAAAAATAAATAAATCCCGGCAATGATTTATTCATCCGCATCGATTGATGTGAATGGAGAAATTGGGTGTGCCAGGGCATACGATCTAAGTGGGTATGGATGTTGGGCGGAGCTCCTATGTCCTGGCAGACGCCTTTCCCCTCCTTTTTTTTTGGCAGAGATTTTTTCATCCACATTGATCGATGCGAATGAAGAAATCTGTGCCGTTCATTTTTTCTTTCAGCCCAGAGGCTGAACGAAAAAAAAATATCTCATTACCCGTATGCTCAATATAAGGAGAATAGAAGAAACTCCTAATGCTGGCCATACATGTAATGATTGCGGAGACCCCCAAATGCTAGGGCAGTACAAACACCCCACAAATGACCCCATTTTGGAAAGAAGACACCCTAAGGTATTCGCTGAGGGGCATATTGAGTCCATGAAAGATTAGCGGAAAGGGAGACTTTGTGAGAAAAAACGTAAAAAAAATCAATTTCCGCTAACTTGTGCCCAAATTTTTTTTTCCGATGAACTCGCCATGCCCCTCATTGAATACCTTGGGGTGTCTTCTTTCCAAAATGGGGTCACATGTGGGGTATTTATACTGCCCTGGCATTTTAGGGGCCCTAAAGCGTGAGAAGTGTGGGATCCAAATGTCTAAAAATGCCCTCCTAAAAGGAATTTGGGCCCCTTTGCGCATCTAGGCTGCAAAAAAGTGTCACACATGTGGTATCGCCGTACTCAGGAGAAGTTGGGCAATGTGTTTTGGGGTGTCATTTTACATATACCCATGCTGGGTGAGAGAAATATCTTGGTCAAATGCCAACTTTGTATAAAAAAATGGGAAAAGTTGTCTTTTGCCGAGATATTTCTCTCACCCAGCATGGGTATATGTAAAAAGACACCCCAAAACACATTGCCCTACTTCTTATGAGTACGGAGATACCACATGTGTGACACTTTTTTGCAGCCTAGGTGGGCAAAGGGGCACACATTCCAAAGAGCACCTTTCGGATTTCACAGGGCATTTTTTACACATTTTGATTTCAAACTACTTCTCACGCATTAGGGCCCCTAAAATGCCAGGGCAGTATAACTACCCCACAATTGACCCCATTTTGGAAAGAAGACACCCCAAGGTATTCCGTGAGGGGCATGGCGAGTTCCTAGAATTTTTTATTTTTTGTCACAAGTTAGCGGAAAATTATGATTCTTTTTATTTTTTATTTTTATTACAAAGTCTCATATTCCACTAACTTGTGACAAAAAATAAAAACTTCCATGAACTCACTATGCCCATCACGAAATACCTTGGGGTGTCTTCTTTCCAAAATGGGGTCACTTGTGGGGTAGTTATACTGCCCTGGCATTTTAGGGGCCCTAATGTGTGAGAAGTAGTTTGAAATCAAAATGTGTAAAAAATGCCCTGTGAAATCCTAAAGGTGCTCTTTGGAATGTGGGCCCCTTTGCCAACCTAGGCTGCAAAAAAGTGTCACACATGTGGTATCGCCGTACTCAGGAGAAGTTGGGCAATGTGTTTTGGGGTGTCATTTTACATATACCCATGCAGGGTGAGATAAATATCTTGGTCAAATGCCAAGTTTGTATAAAAAAATGGGAAAAGTTGTCTTTTGCCGAGATATTTCTCTCACCCAGCATGGGTATATGTAAAAAAACACCCCAAAACATATTGCCCAACTTCTCCTGAGTACGGCAATATCACATGTGTGACACTTTTTTGCAGCCTAGGTGGGCAAAGGGGCCCACATTCCAAAGAGCACCTTTAGGATTTCACAGGGCATTTTTTACACATTTTGATTTCAAACTACTTCTCACACATTAGGGCCCCTAAAATGCCAGGGCAGTATAACTACCCCACAAGTGACCCCATTTTGGAAAGAAGACACCCCAAGGTATTTCGTGATGGGCATAGTGAGTTCATGGAAGTTTTTATTTTTTGTCACAAGTTAGTGGAATATAAGACTTTGTAAGGAAAAAAAATCATTAAAAAAAATCATCATTTTCCGCTAACTTGTGACAAAAAATAAAAAGTTCTATGAACTCACTAAGCCCATCAGCGAATACCTTAGGGTGTCTACTTTCCAAAATGGGGTCATTTGTGGGGGGTTTCTACTGTCTGGGCATTGTAGAACCTCAGGAAACATGACAGGTGCTCAGAAAGTCAGAGCTGCTTCAAAATGCGGAAATTCACATTTTTGTACCATAGTTTGTAAACGCTATAACTTTTACCCAAACCATTTTTTTTTACCCAAACATTTTTTTTTATCAAAGACATGTAGAACAATAAATTTGAGAAAAATGTATATATAGATGTCGTTTAAAAAAATAATAATACAACTGAAAGTGAAAAATGACATTTTTTTGCAAATATTTCGGTAAATTTCGATTAATAACAAAAAAAGTAAAAATGTCAGCAGCAATGAAATACCATCAAATGAAAGCTCTATTAGTGAGAAGAAAAGGAGGTAAAATTCATTTGGGTGGTAAGTTGCATGACCGAGCAATAAACTGTGAAAGTAGTGTAGTGCAGAATTGTAAAATGTGGTCTGGTCATTAAGGGTGTTTAAGCTAGGGGAGGTGGTTAAGGTGCAATAGTGAGTCATCGATCCCAATACTACTGGTGCCAAAGTTAGATTGTACATGAGCATTGTGTAATGACTTTAGAAAATTGAGTGAGGTGTCAAAATGTGATGTATACCCCATGCCCAAGGTAAATAAACTGAGAGGCCTGGTAATGCAAGGTAATGATCTTATGAAGGGTTGCTGGCAGATACCATTAGCAGATCAGGCCAAAGAGAAGACTGTGTTGTCCACTAAAGAGAGGTTGTTCCAGTATGTAGTGATGCCATTTGAGTGACATGCACCTGCTGCGTTTCAAAGGCTGATAGATCTCATCTTGAGGCCACATCATGATTATGCAGCTGCCTACCTTGATGATGTGGTCATTTTTAGTTCAGACTGAAAAAGTCCTCTGCAAAGTACAGACCATGCTAGATACCATTAGTGATGCAGGCCTCACTGTAGACCTGTCGACATAGAAACTTCAGCACTCCAATCAATATGGTGATATCAAGGTGTCTTTATTTTAATTTTTTCTTATGCAAGGCAACTTAAAGTGACAATGTGACGTTTCGGTCAACGTAGACCTTTTTCAAACACTATAACAGAAAATTAAATTTTTTAAAATTTTTGCATTGTGGTTTTATCATATAGAGCAATTATAGTTATACAGTCAAGTAGCTTTTATTTCCATACACACAAATGCATTGGGAGCACACGCATTCTATTCCAAATCAAAACATAAAGAAAAATATATTGAATATATCTAAAGAAAAGTGAATATTAGCAGTGTTTGTCTTCTTTACAAACTCATTCACTATATAAACTGAAAATATTTGAAGATTTTGCTTTCCTTTGAATCACTTCACTAATATTTAGTTGTATAACCGCTGTCTCTGAGAACTGCTGGACGTCTGTGCTGCTCGGAGTCACCACCTTCTGCCCCTGTGACCAGGTATTCCAGCCCAGGATGATTGGACTACATTCCACAGTTCTTCTCTATTTCTTGGCTTTGCCTCAGAAACTGCATTTTCGATGTCACCCACAAGTTTTCAATCTTGTTGGTCTGGAACCAAGATGTTGCACGTTTACTGGTGTGTTTGGGGTCGTTGTCTTGTTGGAACACCCATCTCAAGGGCATTTCCTCTTCAGCATAAGGCAGCATGACCTCTTCCAGTATTCTGATGTATTCAAACTGATCCATGGCCCCTGGTCTGCGATAAATAGGCCCAACACCGTAGTATGAGAAACATCCCCATTTTATGATGCTTGCCCACCATGCTTCACTGTCTTCACAGTGCACTGGGGCTGAATTCAGTGTTTGGGGGTCGTCTGACAAACTGTCTCCGGCCACTAGACCCAAAAAGAACACTTACTTTCATCAGTCCACAAAATGTCTCTTTAGGCCGTCAATGTGCTCTTTCGCAAATTGTAACCTCTTCAGCACATGTTTTTTTTTTCAACAATGGGACTCTGCGGGGGCTTCTTGCAGATAGCTTGGCTTCACATAGGCGTCTTCTAATTGTAACAGTCCTCACAGGTAACGTTAGACCTTCTTTGATCTTCCGGGAGCGGATTGAGTCCTTGCCATTTTGGCTATTCTTCTATCCATTCGAATGGTACTTTTTCGCTTACTACCACCTCTTTCAGGTTTTTGTTACCATTTTAAAGCATTTGCGATCATTTTAGCTGAGCAGCCTATCATTTTCTGCACTTCTTTATATGTTTCCCCCTCTCCAATACACTTTTTAATCAAGGTACGCTGTTCTTCTGAACAATGTCTGAAGCGACCCATTTCCCGCAGCATTTCAGAGAGAAATGCACTGTAACCAGCATGTACAACATTTGCTGCCTTCCTTTCCTAAATGAGGGCAATAATTGCCACCTGTTTTTCAAAGAATGAATGACCTCACTAATTGAACTCCACACTGCTATTATTTTGAACATGCCCCTTTCAATTTGTGGTCCAATTACACAGAATCAGCAGCATGTGTGTCATGACTGTTGGGTCTGTTGGATTTATATTACTCTACTACACCTGCTAGTAAATTACTTGCCATGTAGAAATATAATTTCTACCAAAAACAGTGATTGATCAGGTTAGTGATGTCTGACTGCTATTATTTTGAACACAACTGTACATATATGGAGAGGTGACGAAACACATAAATATCCCTCTTTGGTGGTCTATCTAGTAATGTACATTACAATCCACATTTCGGTTGTTCTGAGCAGGTATCTGTGTAATTAGGTTAAGTTTACATCAACTATGTAAAATAATGAATCGCTGTTCGGTCTTGAGGTAAAATTACGCGCAGTGCTAAAGTGCATAATCACAAGATGCAATGAGGACCCGGATCCCCTGACGTATAGAAGGAACTTACCAAGTTGCCAGGGAAAGATTAGGGAAAAGGATGAAAGATGTATTGAGCTGGTAGACATGTGTATCCACACCATGAGTGACGCTAGAGAGCATGGGAAGATGTCCACTATTTGTTATGTAAGTAACAGGAGGTGTTTTGTTTAGACAGGAAGTGCCTTGTATTCCCACATGGAATGCATGGGTAGTAGATGGGAAAACAGTCCTAACCTATGTGTCACGGTCCCTCCCGTGACAGAGGTGTGAAGATCGGATAGACTTGCTGCACGTGAGGCTATCTGACAGGTCTCTCTGTTTTCCTCTTTGTATGTTGTTGTTTGGCAGGATCTCACCTCTCCTCAGGTTCTTCTTGTTATCAGTGATGAGGCTCTATTTAGGTCCGCCTCACACTGCTGACTATGCGGTTGATATTTCCTCTGGGAGTTGCTAGAGCTTGTTTGTCTTGGATCTCCTGCTTCTCCATTCATCTCAATGCTAAGTACAAGTTGCCTGTTCTGTTTGTTGTTCTCTGGTGTGTTTTTGTTCTAGGCCTCAGGGAGACGCGGGTTTCTTCATCTGGGAAGGAACCAGCTGTCTCGTCTCCTGCTACCTATCCTTGGGCTCGTCAGTTTCAGCAGGGCATAGAAATCTAGCATATAAACATTTCCACCATCAGGATCTGCTCATACTGGCAGGAGTTAGGGAAAGGCCTAGGGATTACTAGGAGGTCACCATCCCTCTTCCTTAGCTTTTGAGGCCTAGACTGTTTTTCTTTTGTGTGTATCTGGTGTTTTCCCCTTCCCCATTACCCGTAACATTATGTGGCTATACTTGTATTATAGTGAATATAAGATGTAAAGAAAGTTTATATAGAGTATAAGAAGGGAATGTAGGTGCTACGATGTTAATTAGGAAGGCAGAATAGCGCTAGGATGGTGGGGTAAAAATCAAAGATGGTGGTGCGTTCCACTGTGGAATGCACCGATCTCTATGGTTGGCCTGACAGGTGCTGGGTAGGAGTGGGCGATACCGATACCTATGGCTGACCTGCAGGGTGCTAAATGAAGACTAGACTGACCAATACGCATCCTCAATATGTATCTGCATTGATGTAATAAAAAAAGATGTTTTGAATACAAAGAGCAGCCGCTAGGATTTTTTGCTACATTGGCTCCTAATAACACATGCACCCTGCTATGGTGGTCTGGTGTTTGATGCAATTACTGACCAATTTACGCTGCTTGTACAGACACTCCAGCAGCTGTAGCAGACTGTTCTAGTGCTGTAGGAGACATCCAGCAGAAAATCTGCCGCTTGATGCACATACGCAACTGGTTGTGTCCCCACCTATCTCTTGGTTGAACTTGATTGACTTATGTCTTTTTTCAACTGTAGTAACAATGTAACTACAGTATCTCACAAAAAAAAAAAGACCACTCCTCACATTTTTGTAAATATTTTATTCAATTTTTTTCATGAGACAACACTGAAGATCTGTCCCTTTGATACGATGTAAAGTAGTCGGTGTACAGCTTGTACAACAGTGTAAATTGGGTGTGCCCTCAAAATACTTCAACACACAGCCATTAATGTCGAAACCGCTGGCAGAAAAAGTGAGTACGTGAGTGAAAATGGCCAAATTGTTTCCAAAGTGTCAATATTTTATGTGGCCACCATTATTTTCCAGCACTGCCTCAACTCTCTTGGGCATGGAGTTCACTGGAGCTTCACAGGTTGCTACTGAACTCTTTCTCCATGATGACATCACTGAGCTGGTGGATGTTACAGACCTTGTGCTTCTCCACCTTCCATTTGAGGATGCCCCACAGATGCTCAATAGTGTTAAGGTCTGGAGACATGCTTAGCCAGTCCAGCACCTTTACCCTCAGTTTCTTTGGCAAGGCAGTGGTTGTCTTGGAGGCGTTTGGGGTTGTTATCATGTTGGAATACTGCCCTGCGGCACAGTTTCTGAAGGGAGGGGGATCATGTTCTGATTCAATATGTCAAAGTACATGTTGGCATTCATGGTTCCCCCAATGAACTGTAGCTCCCTACAGCCGGTAGCACTCATGCAGCCCCAAACCATGACACTTCTACCACCATGCTTGACTGTAGGCAATACACAATTGTCTTTGTACTCCTCACCTGGTTGCCACCACACACACTTGACACCATCTCAACGAAATATGTTTCTCTTGGTCTCATCAAAGCACAGAACATGGTTCCAGTAATTCATGTCCTTAGTCTGCTTGTCTTCTGCAAACTGTTTGCGGGCTTTCTTATGCATCATCTTTAGAAGAAGACGACAGCCATGCAGACCAATTTGATGCAGTGTGCGGCGTATGGTGTGATCACTGACAGGCTGACCCCTCATCCTTGTAACCTCTGCGGCAATTCTGGCAGCACTCCTATGTATCTTTTGAAAAGACAACCTCTGGCGATGAAGCTGAGCACTGACAGGCTGACCCCCCACCCCTGTAACCTCTGCAGAAACGCTGGCAGCACTCATACAACCTCTGGATGTGAAACTGGGCACATGCCCTCAAGTTCTTTGGTTGACCATGGCGAGACCTGTTCTGAGTGGATCCTGTCTTGTTAAACTGCTGTATGGTCTTGGCCACCGTGCTGCAGCTCAGTTTCAGGGTGTTGGCAAACTTCTTATAGACTAGGCCTGTGATAGCTAACCTCCGGCACTCCAGCTGTGGTAAAACTACAACTCCCAAGATGGACACTTGCTTGGCTGTTCTCAGAACTCCATAGAAATGAATGGAACATGCTGGGGGTCGTAGTTTTACCACAGCTGGAGTGCCGGAGGTTAGCCATCACTGGACTAGACTATCTTTATGTAGAGCAACAATTATTTTTTTCATATCCTCGGAGAGTTCTCTTCCATGAGGTGCCCTTTTGAACTTCCAGTGACCAGTATGAGAGCGATAACACCAAATTTAACATACCTGTTCCCCATTCACACCTGAGACTTTGTAATACTAACGAGTTACATGACACCGGGGAGGGAAAATGGCTAATTGGGCACAATTTGGCCATTTGCACTTGTGTACTCACTTTTGTTGACCGCGGTTTACACATTAATGGCATTTTTTATCTTACTTCACAAAAACATGATCAAAAAGCCATATGTACCCCAAAATGGCGCCCGTAAGAACTAAAGCCAGTAAAAGTAAACCCTCACACAGCTTTTCGAGATGGCAATGCGACAAAAAAAATTAGATTTTATGATACAAAAGTAGCAAAACATTAAATAAACCTATATAATTTGGGTTTTGCCATATTCATATCGACCCGCAAATTAAAGTTATCATATCATATATACTGTGGGGATTCGCTCTGATAGGCAGGTTAGCGGACGCAGTATAGAGGCAACAACAAAGTCTTTGGTTTAAACAGTTCAGTGTTTATTCACACATTAAGTAAATGACAAAACAAAAAGTCAATTTAAAGGAAAACAGTCACCTGGTGATTCTGGTGTTCGTTCACACCATGTAGCAAAGAAGAAGTCCTTGGACAAAGCAGAATCCACCTGCTTTCACACCAACAAAGTAGCAGGCCTTAATCCATGCCCAAACTCCCAGGTCCCAACACAGAGACTGACAGAGCTCCACTGTCAGAGAGGAGTAATCCACACCACCTGACAGTGCTGCCTGTGTTTTATAGCCCAAAACCAAGACCCGGCCTGGAGTAGTCACCCACCCAGCACTTTGACTACTCCCATTAAGAGTCATCCCGAATCAGCTATTACAGCCATACTAAACAGCAACGTGTTAAACAGCAACTGCTGCTAACACATGAAACCGGCCAGGAACCTTGGTGACACATCTCTATTATCCACGATCATCTCTTGAACCCTCCTACAATACAGATTAATAAACCCCATAAAAATAAAATAAACACTGACAGAATTGCAATTTGCCTACCTCATCTACCAAAAAATAAAATAAACATTAATCAAAAAGCCAGATTTACCCCAAACGATGCCTATAAGGCTATAGCTTGAACCACAAAAAACTCTTGTAAATTTTTTTGGCAAAAACAATATGTTAATGTCAGCATGCAATTTTTGATTTCTATGCCCAATTGTAACAAATTTTATGCACACCTGTGCAGTCAAAATGATCGCTGCTTCTCTCTATTTCCTTGAAAGGTTTAGTTTCCAAAATGTGGCCTTTTGAGGTGTTTCTTATGTTTTAGCACCTCAAGGTCTCTGCGACCTGAAATTGTGCCTGAAAAACTTCCTGAAAAAATGCGGGATCTAAAATCAGCAAAGTGCTCCTTTAAGGGTACTTTCACACTTGCGTTGTTTGATTCCGGCAGGCAGTTCCGTTGCCTGAACTGCCTGCCTGATCAGGCAAACTCTATGCAAACGCATGTCATTTTTTCTGACTGATCAGGCATTTTTCAGACTGATCAGGATCCTGATCAATCTGAAAAATGCCTGATCAGTCAGAAAAATGCATTGCAATACTGGATCCGTTTTTCCGGTGTCCTCAGGCAAAACGGATCCGGTATTTTTTATCTGCATGCGCAGACCGTAATACTGGATCCGTCAATGCGGCAATTTGAATGCCAGATCCGGCACTAATACATTCCTATGGAAAGATATGCCGGCATTCAGTTTTCTGGGCCACATATAAAACCGCAGCATGCTGCGGTAATATCTCCATCCTGAAAAGTCAAAAAGACTGAACTGAAGACATCCTGATGCATCCTGAACAGATTGCTCTCCATTCAGAATGCATAGGGGATAAAACTGATCAGTTCTTTTCAGATATAGAATCCCTAGGATGGAACTCTATGCTGGAAAAGAAAAATGCTAGTGTGAAAGTAGCCTTATTCTGAGGATGGTATTGTAGTCAGGTAGCACTCAAGGGCCACATATGGGATATCTCTAAAAACTGCAGAATTAGGGTAATACATTTGAAGTGATCTATTTTATCATCTGCTTTTCCACAAAAAATGAAAATCTGCAAAAAAAAAGAATTCGTTTTTTAAAATTTACATCCATTTTGCATTAATTCCTGTGAAATTTTAAATAATTTTAGGAGTGCAGTTTTTATAATGGCTTGATTTCTAGGGGGCGGGGGTCTAATATATAGGCCTCTCAAAGCCACTGCAGAACAGAATTGGTCCCTGAAAAAATTTAACGGAATGGAAATGTTTAAACAACGATGCCAACATAAAGTGGACATTAATGTTTAACTTTTTGTGAGCAATGATTGTCTTAAAAGCAAAGAAATTTAAATTTGAAAAAAACTACAAATATTGCTACATTTTCATGAACTCTTGAATTTTTTTTTAGAAATGAAAACAAAATATATGGACTGAAATTACCACTAACTTAAAGTACGTGTCCGAAAAAATCTCAGAATCGCTCGCATAAATACTATTTGAATGAAGATTAAATACTAATATAACTACATGGAGCGTCGTTACTTCTCTCCATGTCACTCTGGATTTTTCCACAGTGTCTGTGGAGGTGTGAATACAGTGATAAGATAAAAAAAAATATGATTCCTCAGTATAGTACAAATATATTTTTTATTTTAATACAGTGATAAGTGGCAAAGTTCATGGGGACAATGTAGACTTGCTGTCATGCGACAGATGATGTTATGTAACCCCAACCTTAAAGTGTAACTGCCGTTTCATTTTTTATACCGTAATGGTACAGTACACCCTACAGTATATGTGCATTTGTGTTTTCAAATTTAATCATTTTCTGTTTCACCTCATAATAACTCTAATAAATGCATGCCACTTTATCATTCTGCAGGCATCTTCTCACAGTGTTGTCATGTGCAGGCCGTATCCTCTCTGATATAAACATGAGACGAGAGAGCACTGGGAGGAGGAGCGCAGCCCTGAGTGGCGAGGAGAGCGCTGGGAGGAGGAGCTCAGCCCTGACTGTCGGGAAGAGCGCTGGGAGGAGGAGTTCAGCCCTGACTGCCGGGAAGAGCGCTGGGAGGAGGAGCTCAGCCCTGACTGCCGGGAAGAGCGCTGGGAGGAGGAGCTCAGCCCTGACTGCCGGGAAGAACGCTGGGAGGAGGAGCTCAGCCCTGACTGCTGGGAGGAGGAGAGCAGCCCTGAGTGCTGGGGAGAGCGCTGGGAGGAGGAGTACAGCCCTGAGTGCTGGGGAGAGCGCTGGGAGGAGGAGCACAGCCTGAGTACCGGGGAGAGCAATGGGAGGAGGAGCACAGCCCTGAGTGCTGGGAAGAGCGCTGGGAGGAGGAGCGCAGCCCTGAGGGGCGGGGCTCGGGCAGAAGTGGAGGGGGGAGGGCTGCTTTAGATGCTGCTATCTCCTGAATGGTAGAAACTAGCATGGAATTGGTTTGTTTGAAAGCTGACATTCCAGGCTTTTATACAAGACCAAAATCACAGCTAAAGGCCAAGCAACAGAGGAGAAATGACTGTTAGTCAGGAATAAGCGAGTGTAAAACCTGCTTTTACTTTCACTTTCAGCTGCATTCACTGCTCCCTCTCCATCAGTGATATCTTCCCATGTACTGAACATATTGCTGCCATTCTGGTATTGTCTAAAAGCCCATATCTCTAGCTGGTACTAAACCAAAGATATGAGCAGCTAAAGCAGCTGCAGTCTGGAGGAGAATGAGGGAGCCGCTGCAGAGCTGAAAGGTGGAAAGAAAGATAGTAAAAAAATATATAGAAATGTAGAAATGTGACATTACCATCAGTGTAGTGACTCACATAATAAAATTAAGTTATTTTTACCACACAGTAAATGCCGTAAAAAATCCAACAAAATAATTTAAAAATTGCATTTTTTTTTAACATTTCCCCTAAAAAAAAAAAAGAAAAGTTATTTACTACACTATATATACCCAAAAATAATTCCTAAAAAACTAATTCCGCAAAATAAAAAAAAAACATTAAGAAGAAAACATTTAAAAGTTATAACACAAAGGAGGGAAATATTATTGGTCCTAAAGGCTAAAATTAATGATGTCACTAAGGGGTTAAAAATGCAATAGTGTCCCCTGAGTTGTGCGCCAACAAGATTTACTGCAGACACACGTTAAAAAATCTACAAAAAAAAAAGTGATATTTTTGGGAGGGTTTTCCCAATTTTAAGGTCACTGTTAAGAGGTTAAAACAAATGCTTCCTGATTTCATGTAATGCAGGGCTAGTCTGTCTCTGGTTAGCTGTATGTGAGAGGATACACACTGCTTTGGAGTAGTGGGGGAGGTTATCTGCATTCTGATTGGGCTTGTCTGTCTCTGGTTAGCTGTATGTGAGAGGATACACACTGCTTTGGAGTAGTGGGGGAGGTTATCTGCATTCTGAATGGTCTTGTCTGTCTCTGGTTAGCTGTATGTGAGAGGCTACACACTGCTCTGGGGTAGTGAGGGAGGTTATCTGCATTCTGATTGGTCCTGCTAGTTAAATGTGATGAGAGCAAGGGGTTATGGGAAGAGAGGGAAATACAGGATGGCCTCAAGAACATGGCAAAGATCAACACAGGAAGTGCAGTAGAGGAACTTAGGAAGATGCTGAAATAGAGGCACAGAGAAATAGGGTTGCTAAGGGCTGAATACAGACATCAGAAAGGTAAAAATAACTGAAAAATAAAGCTCCATGAATATCTTCCCTTCAGCATTAGATATGTTAGGAATTTAATTTATGGTAATAAAATGGCAGTTACACTTTAATTCCTGAATTGAATAACTGGGGATAAAATAATTTTTTACTCTTACATTTCCCACATTTCAAAAAATAATTCAGTGTAGTTCCTTCTGATCTGGCGAGTTGTAGACTTTTATTTTCTTACAAAACATTTTCCATGTATAGAACATCAAAACTGCTTCTCTCCTGTGT
The DNA here is from genome assembly GCF_014858855.1 of Bufo gargarizans. Taxonomy (NCBI): domain Eukaryota; kingdom Metazoa; phylum Chordata; class Amphibia; order Anura; family Bufonidae; genus Bufo; species Bufo gargarizans. Next base: position 37,332 of record NW_025334525.1, read on the forward strand.
GGTTTCTCTGATGCTTTAGCTTTACTTTGGCTTTAGTTATAAAATATTTCTCACTTTGAGCACAAAAATGGCTTTTTTCACATGACTTCTCTCATGTGTAACAAGATATAATTTATCTGTAAAACCTTTCCCACATCTATAGTTTCTCTCCTGTATGACCTCTCATGGCAAACCAGATACATTTTGTGTAACCATTTCACACATTCTGAATATGAATACGACTTCTCCCCTGTGTGACTTCTCTCATGTCTAACAAATTATGAATTATCTGTAAAACCTTTCCCACATTCTGAACATGACTATGGTTTCTCTCCTGTATGACTTTTCTCATGGCAAACAAGATTATATTTTTTTGTAAAACATTTCCCACATTCTGAACATGAATATGGCTTCTCCCCTGTGTGACTTCTCTGATGTATAACAAGATTTGATTTCTGTGTAAAACATTTACCACACTCTGAACATGGATATGGCTTCTCTCCTGTGTGGCTTCTCTCATGTTTAACAAGATCTGATTTCCATGGAAAATATTTCCCACATAATGAACATGAATATGGCTTCTCTCCTGTATGACTTTTCGCATGGCAAACAAGACTAAATTGTTTTGTAAAACATTTCCCACATTCTAAACAAGAATATGGTTTCTTTGCTGTGTGAATTCTGTCATGTCTAACAAGACTTGTTTTCTGGGTAAAACATTTCCCACATTCTGAACATGAATACGGCTTTTCTCCTGTATGACTTCTCTCATGTGCCGCAAGATTTGATTTATCTGCAAAGGACTTCCCACATTTTGAACACGAACATGGCTTCTCTCCTGTGTGACTTTTCTCATGTCTAACAAAATTTGATTTATCTGTAAAACATTTCCCACATATAGAACATGAATACGGCTTCTCTCCTGTGTGATTTCTCTCATGTTTAACAAGATATGACTTCCACGTAAAACATTTCCCACATTCAGAACATGAATATGGCTTTTCTCCTGTGTGACTTTTCTCATGGCAATCAAGATTGAATTTTTTTGTAAAGCATCTCCCACATTCTGAACATGAATATGGTTTCTTCCCTGTGTGGATTATCTGATGTACAACAAGATGTGTTTTCTGTGTAAAACACTTTCCACATTCTGAACATAAATACGGCTTCTCTCCTGTGTGACATCTCTCATGTTTAACTAGATTTGATTTATTTATAAAGCACTTCCCACATTCAGAACATGAGTATGGTAGCTTCTCCTCTGTGCGACTTCCATGTGTAGAAAGACCTAATCTTCTTGTGGACTCGTTAACACACTGAAACTTTTTACTCCCCTTCTGACCTGTACCGGTGGTAACAATCTGTGGTAGGTTAGGTGAAGGTCCCTTGTGATTATGTGGATTAAGGGTAATTACATTTTCTCCTGAAGTCTGGTTCACGATATCTTCATCTTTGACTTTATAATTTTGTGATAACATGAAGATACCCTCAGAATGCTTACTGGGATTTTCTGTTAAGATAAAAATGGGAATTTATAATTTATTTTTAATCTATGGAATAGACAAACTTTCACACTAGCTCTAAAAAAATTTCATTGTATCCAGCATAGCTGAAAAGGGCAGGAGCACCTCCAGACCCCATTGACTATAATGGGACCAGGCCTGTTTCTGGCATTAGTGTAATGATTTGGCTGGATAAAGATGGAGCTTTATTTGCTGTCTCTCTGACATCACATCAGTGAACATGCTTAGAACACACCTGTATTCCCTACTTGGGATCTGACATGTCAATATTGTCCCTACTGAGTGGCTGTGGCTGACTGCAAGGCATTATGGGCACACCTGCCGGCCAGGGCCCTGCCAAGGGTCATGTGATCCTCCTGCCCTTCTTTCTTATGATCTGTAAAAAGGCAGATGCCATATTGAGCATTTTGCAAGAATCTCAAAAGCTTTGAATTCTCTCTGAAGCCAAATTTGTAAATACATTTTCAATGAATTTGCTTAGAATTGATATGCTCTTTTGCAGGCATAATACATTTCCGGGACGCCTTTGCATAGAAAAGTGTAGTCTACTATACTGGTAGCACAGAAGTAGGACACTCACTTACCATCCATCAACTGAATGCAGCCCTATTCATTAGGGATGAGTGAACTCCTGCATAACATTAACCAGCCGGATCCGTTATGTTGCCCATAGGCCTCTATTATGATGGAATGCTTCTTAAAGGCTTTAGTGGTGCATTCCGCCATAGAATTCCATTATGTTCCGTGGTAATGAAATCCATAACAGAATTCAGGCTAAACCCAAACTTCAAAATTTTAAAGGCAAATGCAGGGTCCTAACATGATGTAAAAAGAGCCTAACTTGTGTATCTCCTTCATTACGTCACTGTACACACGTGTATACACTGCACATGACGGCTCTTACCCTGTGATATAAGAGGCTGGTGCTCCTCCATTACATGTCACTGCACACACGTGTATACACTGCACAAGACGGGTCTTACCTTGCGATATAAGAGGCTGGTGGTCCTCCATTACATGTCACTGCACACACGTGTATACACTGCACATGACGGGTCTTACCTTGCGATATAAGAGGCTGGTGGTCCTCCATTACATGTCACTGCACACACGTGTATACACTGCACATGACGGCTCTTACCTTGTGATATAAGAGGCTGGTGCTCCTCCATCATGGCCTCCTTGTACAGATGCTTGTGTCCTTCTATATACTCCCACTCCTCCATGGAGAAATAGACAGTGACATCCTGACACCTTAGAGGAACCTGACAACACAATGACACCGTCATCACCCAGACCCCTCCAGTGCTGTTACTGGAGAATTTCCCAGCATTCCCACCTCTCCAGTCAGCAGCTTAATCATCTTGTGGGTGAGTTCTAGGATCTTCTGCTCATGTATCAGGGGGTGAGGGGGAGGCTCTGTGATGAGGTGAAGGGTCCTTCTCCACCCCCGTGACTCCCGGATATAGATGATGGGAGTCACACAGTCCCCAGAAGTATTCTTCACTATTGTGCACTCCTGTGGATGGAGAGAGACACTTAGGGAATAAACCTTTCAGGCACCATGTGCTCTCCTCCAGTCCTTCCTTCCTGGGTACAATGTGCCTACTTACCTTCTCATGGCTCCTACAACAAGACTATTAGTCACTGGTCACATGATACATCACTCACCATATTGGGGGCTGATCTTCAGGTTCTCTGTCACTTGGAAGGTCTGGAGGCCATTCTACAGGACCCTGGACTCTTCCTATCACTTCCTATGATGGATTCTCCTTCCCGATGTCTGACTTGTTACAGAATACAATAAAGAGGAGAGAAATCTAGAAAAGTTTACCTCTCCGCTCAGCAGGGAGATGATCTCCAAGGTGAGGTCTAATATTCTTCTGCTGATCTCCTTCCTGTCCATCCTTGGTGGCTCATTCAGAAGGGTCGTATTGCTGGTTTTCTTCATGACGTCTCCAAAAAAAAGGAATAAAGGTTAATCAGTAAGTCCCATGTCCCCTATAATGAGGCCGAGAAAAAGTACAACTCATCCCACAAAACTCAGACCCTCATAAAACTGCACTGATTGGAAAATCCTGAGCTCTGTTTGTATCTGAGCTCCCAGCAGTGCAGTGTGTGGAGGCAGGAGACTCTGAGCTCTAGGTGGGGGCCGGTCTCCTCAGTAATGATGGTGCTCGGCCTCTGAGGTCATAAAGAGCCTGGAGGACACTGGACATTTCTTATTAATAGGTCCAATACTCGCTGGGTGGGGGCCAGTCTGCTCAATAACTATAGAGCTCGGCCTGGAGGACACTGGACATTTCCCTTCTGTTTAAAATGCTGGATTTCCCTCAATAAATGAGAATTAGTGAATGAAAACCTCATTAATATAGAGCAGAATCTCTCAACCAGCCGTGTTCATACGACGCTACCATCACTCCCATAATAAAAAGCCTTCCCTGTTTGTCTAGCCATCATCTCATATCACCTCTTCCATATGCTTCTAATCTACTTGAACATTCCCACCTTGGACTATCCTCCTAAAATGTTTCCTATTTCCTCTTTGACCAACTACAATCTGACTTTTGATCCTACCATTTAACTGAAACTGCACTAAACAAAGTCACCAACAGCCTGCTAACGGGCAAAGCCAAACGCCAGTACTCTGTCCTCCTCCTTGACCTGACCTGATCTGAGTCTAAGCCAGTGCAGTCAGTCAGAGACAGCGCAGTGTTAGAGGAAGCACAAAAATGTGACGCTGACACTTTAGCCAACCCTGGACCCAGATACCAGCCAGGGGGAGGCCAGAAGGAGAAATGACCAACTTCCAAAAGCAGGCCAGAAGTAACAGAAAGGTAAGTTCAGTAGAGGTAACTTGTCTAAAAGGGCTTATGGACTCTATGGCACCCATGTTGCCTGAGCATACCAAATTACAGTTTGGACACTGTGAGAATCTCCACATCCCAAGGTGGATCCTGTGGAAGTGTACTGTACGTACAGCAATGTGTTCATAGAATGGAGCAGAGGAGTGTGCCTGCCATTAGGGAGAACCATCCTGTTGGTTGCCAGAAGTCTACATTCCGTGCCTGGATGCTTGTGTGTACAAGTCAGGTAGTAAAGTACAGGATAAGGAAGATTGCTTAAAACATCTAATGAGACACTGGTTTGGCCTATGTTTATCTGTGCATCTGTGAGATCTGTATCATCTGAGGAGATTGCATTTCTGTGTAACATCAGCCGGTCCATAATAATTATTAAACATCCAGAACTGTCTGCATGTGAAGCTTCAGTAAATTAGTTACATAGTTAGGGTCCATTCACATGTCCGTTTTTTCTTTCCTGATCTGTTCCGTTTTTTGCGGGACAGATCAGGACCAGATCTGGACCCATTCATTTTCAATGGGTCCTGGAAAAAATTGGACAGCACAATGTGTGCTGTCCGTTTCCGTTGTTCCGTTCCGCATGTCCGTTTAAATATAAAACATGTCCTATTCTTGTCCGCAAAATTCGGATCCTGGTACAATACAAAGTCAATGGATCCGCAAAAAACGGAAGACATTCGGATGTCATTCCGTATGTCATCCGTTTTATGCGGAATCCGTTCCTGAAAACACATAACCAATTTTTTATTTTTTATTTTTTTCAAAGAAATCCAAACAACTTTATTTGATTATTGAACTTTATACATGTTTCCGTTTTTTGCGGATCCGCAAAAAACGGATGACATACGGAAACATTTTCAGGAACAACGGATCCGCAAAAAACGGACCGAAAATCGGGATATAGGAAAATACTGACGTGTGAATGTAGCCTTAATACGGTTGGAAAAAAAGACATAAGTCCATCTAGTTCAATCGAAAGATAGGTGGGGACGCGAATCCCAGAAGGAAATTAGATTTAGATTTCTACACATTTTCATAAGCATTAATGTCAGTTACTCTTAAGAATTCATCTAAACCCTTTTTAAAACTGTCCACTGTCCCTGCTGTGACCACGTCCTGAGGTGACTATTCCATAGATTCACAGTTCTTACAGTAAAGAAGTTTTGGCACTTCTGGAGACTGAACTTTTTATTCTCCAGTCGGAGGCAGTGCCCCTTTGACTTTTGAGGGCACTTTACATAGAACAGTTTTTTACTGTATTTTTTGTATGGCCCATTTATATATTTGTATAGGTTAATCATGTCCCCCCTTAGACGTCTCTTCTCAAGACTAAATCAATGTAATTATTTTGATCTTTCTTTATAACTATGACCCTCCAGACCCCTTATCAGTTTAGTCGCTCTCCTCTGTACTTTTTCCAGCTGCAGTGCATCCTTTTTATGGACTGGTGCCCAGAACTTAACTGCATATTCCAGATAAGGCCGCACTAAAGCTTTGTAAAGTGGCAATATTACATCCATGCCCCGCCAGTCCATGCATGACAATATCCTGGTGGCCTTAGAAGCAGCTGATTAACATTGTATGCTGTTATTTAATCTACCATCCACAAGGACACCCAAATCCTTCTCTATAAGTGACTCCCCCAGTGTTACATCACCTAGGACATATGAAGCACAGAAATTATTACTACCAAGATGCAGAACTTTACATTTATCCACATTGAACCTCATTTGCCAAGTTGATGCCCAATCACCCTCATCTTCCATAGACTGCACAATAATACACAGCTTAGTGTCATCTGCAAAAATAGAAATGGTGCTATTAATCCAGTCGTCGATATCATTAGTAAATAAATTAAATAATAGAGGACCCAGCACTGAACCAGGACCATTCTGAATAGGAAAGGTAGTGCCGCCCTGCTTCTTACTACATTCTGAATAGGAATCATTGACCACAACTCTCTGGACACGGTCCTTCAGCCAGTTTTCAATCCAATTACAAACTATATTTTCCAAGCCTATAGACTTTACATTACCTATTAAACGTCTATGAGGTACAGTATCAAAAGCCTTTGCAAAATCCAGAAACATTACATCCACACCCCCCGCTCTGTCCAGGCTCTAACTAACCTCACTACATCCACACCCACCCCTCTGTCCAGGCTTTTACTCACCTCACAACATCCACAGTCGCCCATCTGTCCAGGATACTACTCACCTCCTCATAAAAACAAATCAGGTTAGTCTGACAACTTCTGTCCTTAGAAAACCCATGTTGGTTATCACTTATAATATTATTTACAGTCACATACTCCTGTATATAGTCCCTTAAGAGTCCTTCAAACATTTTCCCACAACAGAAGTTAAACTAACTGGTCTATAATTACCTGTGGAAGACCTAGATCCTTTTTTGAATATGGGCACCACATTTGCCTTGCGCCAATCACATGGCATTGTACCAGTACCTAGAAAGTCTTTAAAAATTGTAAACAGGGGCACAGCAATGATTGAACTGAGCTCTTTAAAAACTCTTGGGTGTAAGCCATGGGTGTCAAACATGCGGCTCGCGGGCCGCATGCGGCCCGCAATGAATATCTTTGCGGCCCGGCAGTCTAGTATCTCTGAACATGAGCGCGCTGCTATCGGCGCGCTCATGTTCTCTCAGCAGCACAGGAAGAAGGAAGCTGTCCTCCCTCCCCCTGTGCTGCTGCCGCTGCCACCAATGAGAAGAGAGGGGGGGGAGGAGGGGCGGGCGCACTGCGCCACCAATGAGGAGAGAGGGGCGGAGGAGGGGCGGGCGCACTGAGCCACCAATGATAGGACTATTCCCATTTCCCACACAGAGCGGCGCCCAGCGATGTCTCAGCACTCACCATTAGTCCTGGGCGCCGCTCCGTTCGCCCGCAGTGCCCCATTACTGTCTCCTCTCCTGCTCCACATGCTGCTGATTACTATCGGAGCGATGGGAGGAGACATCAGCTTCACTAGTGGGCGTTCCTTCTCCCTGCGCTGCGATTGGACAGCGCTACAGCCAGGAAGAAGGAACGCCCACTAGTGAAGCTGATGTCTCCTCCCATCGCTCCGATAGTAATCAGCAGCATGTGGAGCAGGAGAGGAGACAGTAATGGAGCACTGCAGGCGAACGGAGCGGCGCCCAGGACTAATGGTGAGTGCTGAGACATCGCTGGGCGCCGCTCTGTGTGGCCTGATAGTGAAAGTCAGTCTTTAACACAATACAGGAGGCGGGTGCCGGCAGCAGAATCGCATTGCCGGCACCCTGCCGCTGACAGGGAGCTGCGATCAGAGGCAGTTAACCCCTTAGGTGCCGCACCTGAGGGGTTAACTGCTGATCTGCCAGTACCAGCCTCCTGTATAAAGGGGTAATTTATCATTGGTGGTGCAGTGTGCCCCCCCCCCTCAACCCCCCATCCCATTAAAATCATTGGTGGCACAGTGCGCCAGCCCCTCTCAACCCCCCCAGTATTAAAATCATTGGTGGCAGTGGCCACAGGGACCTCTCCCCTCCCCCTCATTGGTGGTGCAGTGGCAGCTTCTGATCGGAGCCCCAGCTGTGTAAGCCTGGGGCTCCGATCAGTTACCATGGCAGCCAGGACGCTACAGAAGCCCTGGTTGCCATGGTAACATCCCTGATGCTGTGTGCACAAGGCACAGAGCAGCAGGGACAGTGTGAAGTCCTATTCACCCTGATAGAGCTGAATAGGACAAGGGATGAAAGATCCCAGGTTCTCGCCCCTAAGGCTACTTTCACACTTGCGTTCAGAGCGGATCCGTCTGAGACGGATCCGCTCATATAATGCAGACGGTGGATCCGTTCAGAACGGATCCGTCTGCATTATATTGTAAAAAAAATTTTTTGTTTTTGATGCGGCCCACATAAACTTAAATTTAGTTTTTTTGGCCCATGTTAGCCTTTGAGTTTGACATGCTTGGTGTAAGCCATCTGGACCTGGAGCCTTGTTTTGTATATACTAGGGCTGCGACGATTAATCAACGTTATCGATAATATTCGATAACGGGATTCGTTGTCAACGAATCCCGTTATTGAATAATCGGCCGATTCGTTGCTATGCGAGCAGGAGCGGGCGGTCGGGCGCTACGCATGCGGGTCCTTGAACTTTAGATCACCGCATCTTTATTACCTTACAATGAAGCTCCAGTAACAGGCAGAGTGGGCGGCGGCATAACGTCACTTACTCACGTGACGCACATGCTCCGCCTGCTTCATTCATAAAGTAGGCGGAGCTCTGCCTGTTACTGGAGCTTCATTGTAAGGTAAAAGAAGATGCAGTGATTTAAAGTAAAAGTTACTGCCGGTTAAGGAATACTGCTGTGAGCGGCGGGGCCAGGGCTGTTATGGGGAGGGGGATCTGTGGATGGCACTGTTATGGAGGGGATCTGTGTATGGCACTGTTATGGGTGGGGGGATCTGTGGATGTCACTGCTATGGGGGAGATCTGTGGATGACACATATAGCATAAGATGCTATATAGTGTCATCCATAGATCCCCCATAGCATAGTCATCCACAGGTCCCCCTCCCCAAAACATTGTCATCCACAGATCCCCTCCATAACAGTGCCATCCACAGAACCCCTCCATAACAGTGCCATCCACAGATTCCCCCATAACAGTGCCATCCACAGATCCCCCCCATAATAGTGCCATCCACAGATCCCCCATAACAGCGCCATCCACAGATCCCCCATAACAGTGCCATCCACAGATCCCCCATAACAGCGCCATCCACAGATCCCCCATAACAGCACCATCCACAGATCCCCCATAACAGCGCCATCCACAGATCCCCAATACCAGTGCCATCTACAGATCCCCTCCATAAGTGCCATCCACAGAACCCCTCCATAAGTGCCATCCACAGATCCCCCATAACAATGCCATTCACAATTTGTTTAATATGGCCTTTGAACATAATTTTTCAAGTAGAATCATATAAACCCAATTTTTTGTCATTTTGGTGTTTTTTCCAGATTAATCGATACAATTATCGACAACTAATCGATTATTCAAATAATCGTTAGCTGCAGCCCTAGTTTATACAAAGCTTTTCCTTATCTTCAGTGACTAACTCCCCTTTACCATTATTTAGGGGACCTACCTGCTCAAAAATTTGTTTCTTTTTTTAGCATTTATATATTTAACCCCTTATGGACTGGGCTCATTTTCACCTTAAGGACCAGGCCATTTTTTGCAAATCTGACCAGTGTCACTTTATGTGTGAATAACTTTAAAACGCTTTTACTTATCCAGGCCATTCTGAGATTGTTTTTTCATCACATATTGTACTTTATGACACTGGTAAAATGGAGTCAAAACATAAATTTTTATTTAGAAAGAAATTACAAATTTACCAAATTTTTTTAAAAATTAGCTACCGTAATTTCCAAATTTCTATTTCTCTACTTCTATAATACATAGCAATACCTCCAAAAATAGTTATTAATTTACATTCCCCATATGTCTACTTTATGTTTGGATCATTTTGAGAATGCCATATATTTTTTTTGGGGATGTTAGAAGGCTTAGAAGTTTAGAAGCAAATTTTGAAATTTTTCAGAAAATTTCTAAAACCCACTTTTTCAGGACCAGTTCAGGTCTGAAGTCACTTTGTGAGGCTTACATAATAGAAACCTCCCAAAAATGACCCCTCAAGGTATTCAAAACTGATTTTACTAACTTTGTTAACCCTTTAGGTGTTCCACAAGAATTAATGGAAAATAGAGATAAAATTTCAAAATGTCACTTTTGGGCAGATTTTCCATTTGAATCCATTTTTCCCAGTTACAAAGCAAGGGTTAACAGCCAAACAAAACTTAATATTTATGGCCCTGATTCTCTAGTTTACAGAAACACCCCATATGTGGTCATAAACTGCTGTACGGGCACACGGCAGGGCGCAGAAGGAAAGGAATGCCATACGGTTTTTGGAAGGCAGATTTTGCTGGACTGGTTTTTTGACACCATGTCCCATTTGAAGCCCTCCTGATGCACCCCTAGAGTAGAAACTCCAAAAAAGTGACCCCATTTTGGAAACTACGGGATAGGGTGGCAGTTTTGTTGGTACTATTTTAGAGTACATATGATTTTTGGTTGCTCTATATTACACTTTTTGTGAGGCAAGGTAACAAGAAATAGCCGTTTTGGCACCGTTTATATTTTTTGTTAATTACAACATTCATCTGACAGGTTAGATCATGTGGTATTTTTATAGAGCAGGTTATTACGGACGTGGCGATACCTAATATGTCTACTTTTCATTTATTTTTAAAGTTTTACACAATTATTTCATTTTTGAAAAAAAAAAAATCATGTTTTAGTGTCTCCATATTCAGAGAGCCATTGTTATTTCAGTTTTTGGGCGATTATCTTGGGTAGGGTATGATTTTTGCTGGATGAGATGACTGTTTGATTGGCACTAATTTGGGGTGCGTATTACTTTTTGGTCGCTTGCTATTATACTTTTTGTGATGTAAGGTTACAAAAAAATGGCTTTTTTTACACTGTTTTTTTTTTTTTTACAGTATTCACCTGAGGGGTTAGGTCATGTGATATTTTTATAGAGCAGGTTATTACGGACGCGGCGATACCTAATATGTGTAGTGCATTTAAATTTTTTTGCAGTGATAATTTTTTATTTATTTTTTTCACTTTTTTTACATTTTTTTGACCCAGACCCACTTTGTTCTTGAAGATCCAGTGGGTCTGATGTCTGTATAATACAGTGATTGCGCGCCCGCGCACCTGCCCCCTCAGCACCGCCTGCACCTCCCCCACCTGCACAGCCCGCCGGCAGATAACAATGAGGGCTTTAGGGAGGGTTAAAAAAGAAAATGTAGGTCATTTTGAAGTTTCTGAACCCCACGGTCAAGGACCGCGGGGTTCAGAAACTTCCAAAAGCGCTGCAAACCGCAGGTTTGAATTGACCTGCGGTTTGCAGTGATCGCCGATACGGGGGGAGGGGGGGTTTACAGGACCCCCCTCGGCATTGTCCCAGGGTGCCTGCTTATTGATTTCAGCAGCCACCCAGTTCCGATTAACGCCTGCAACACGGCAGTGATCGGAAATACACATGACATACCGGTACGTCATGTGTCCTTAAGTACCAGGACATCATGACGTACTGGTACATCATGTGTCCCCAAGGGGTTAAATAATTTTTGGGAATTTGTTTTGCTCTCTTTTGCTGCTAGCCCCTGTTCATTTTGTAATTTTGCTAATTTTATCTCCTTTTTACAGATTTTGTTAAGCCCTTTGTAAACTTTAAAGGCTACATCTGACCCCACAGGTTTGTATTTTTTAAATGCCCTTTTTGTCATTTATTGCCCTTTTTTACAGTAGCTGTAAGCCATGGGGGGTTTCATTTTAGCCGTTTATACTTGTTACCTGAAGGAATACATTTTTTTGTGCAATTACTCAATTGTTTGCCATTAACCTGGACTCATTATTTCTTTCCTACGTTTGAACCTCATTGTGCTGGCATCACAACAACAGGACCCTACTTCGCACTGTAAAACGTCAACATCAAGAGCACCTCGACAGCCATCAGACAGAAGAACCCCAGAAACAGAGTGTGCCATGAAGGGAAGGACCAGTGCAGCCTTCCCATTACTGCATGCTGTCCCAGAGAGCTTCAGGAAACCGAGTTCGACTACTGCACCCATCCAGCCACCCACACACACTCACACATGCGGCCTGATCACTGCATATACAAGTGCATGTCAATAAATTAAAATATCATCTAAAAGTTAATTTATTTTAGTAATGTATTTCAAAAAGTGAAACTCATATATTCCATAGATTCATTACACACAGAGTGATCTATTTTAAACACTTATTTCTTTTAATGCAGATAGATATGGCTTACAGCTAATGAAAACCCAAAAGTCAGGATCTCCGAAAATTATAATATTGTGAAAAAGTTGAATCTTGTAGACTCATGGTGTCCCCCTCTAATCACCTAATCAACACAAAACACCTGAAAAGTTTTCCTAACCCCTTAGATCGGGCATCTCAAACTGCAGCCCTCCAGCTGTTGCAAAACTACAACTCCCAGCATGTCCGGACAGCCTACAGGTATCAGCCTACAGCAGGGCATTGTGGGAGTTGTAGTTTTACAACAGCTGGAGAGCCGCAGTTTGAGATGCCTGCTTTAGATGGTCCCTCAGTCTGGTTCAGTAGGCTAGACCATCATGAGAAAGACTGCTGACTTGACAGTTGTCCAGAAGACAGTCATTGACACCCTCCCGAAGGAAGGCAAGCCACAAAAAGTCATTGCTGAAGTAGCTGTCTGTTCAGAGAGTGCTGTACCCAAGCTTATTAATGGAAAGTTGAGAAAATCGCAGCCTTGAAAGGATTGTCTAGAAAAGGCCATTCAAGAATTTGGGGGAGATTCACAATATGTGAACTGCGACTAAAGAGCCGCCACAGACATATCCAGGACATGGACTACAACGGTGGCATTCCTTGGGTCAAGCCACTCGTGACCCAGAGACAACATCAGAAGTGTCTTACCTTAGCTAAAGAGAAGAAAGACTGGACTGTGGCTCAGTGGTTTAAAGTCCTTTTTTCAAATTAAAGTACATGGAAATCAAGGTCCCAGAAACTGGAGGAAGAGTGGAGAGATACGCAATCCAAGATGCTTGAAGTCAAGTGTGAAGTTTCCACAGTTTAGGAAGCCATGTCATCTGTTGGTGTTGGTCCACTGTGTTATATCAAGTGCAAAGTCAGCCCAGCCGTGTACCAGGAAATTTTAGTGCCCTTTATGCCTCCTTCTGCTAACAAGCTTTATGAAGATGCCCATTTTATTTTTCAGCAGGTGTGGCTGGCCTGGCCTGGTTTAATAATCACGGTATCACTGTGCTTGACTGGCCAGCAAACTCGCCTGACCTAAACCCCATAGAAAATCCATGATGAGGAAGATGAGAGACACCAGACCCAACAATGCAGATAAGCTGAAGGCCGCTATCAAAGCAAACTGAACTTCCATAACACCTCAGCAGTGCCACAGGCTGATCACTTCCAATGCACGCCACATTGATGGAGCCCCGACCAAGTACTGAGCACATATACTGGACAGACTTTTCATTAGGCCAACATTTCTGTATAAAAATATATATTTTTTTTATTGGTCTTGTTTAATATTCTAATTTTCTGAGATCCTGACTTTTGGGTTTTCATTAGCTGTAAACCATAATCATCAACATGAAAATAAATAAAAACTTGAAATAGATCACTGTGTATAATGAATCTATAGAATATATAAGTTTCACTTTTTGAACTGAATTACTGAAAAAAAATCACTTTTAGATTATATTCAAATTTTTGGAGATGTACTTGTATTGTCAGGTCTCCTCCTTGCTTATATACAGTCTCTGTGGTGCAGTATATATTATTAGGTCTCCAGCCATCCCGTACAGTATCAAGTCTCCTTGTGTCTCCGTACAGTATAATGTCCTCCTGGTCCTTTTTGTGGCATCCCCAAGCAATACTGTGTCCTTGTCATCCTAATCATCATTACTGTCTTCTTCTCTTGCGAAGACTCCTCCTCTTCCTTGTCTTCTGCTCCATCGCGAGACGTCCGTAACAGAATGTTTGGCAATGAAAAAAAAAAAAAAAAACTTTTCTCAACTGGCAATTGGCTTGTTTACAAGCTGAACCTCCACATGGCCAAGTTGCTGGTGGTGTAGTCGCACCTGTGCCTTGTATTCTTACGTGGCGGAGAATGCGGGCCATTCCTTGCAATTCTTGGCGTGCAGCAAGCTGCAGATCACAGTGCACACCTGGAGTAGATGTTATGGGCAGGGACAGTACATGTCTAGCCCCCTAGCAACATGGGCAAGTCATTTTGATGCCCCCCACACTAGGCACTTATTCACCTCCTCCATAGACACGCTGCCATCCCCAACAGCAGCAAGGAACAGCGTTGCCCCCACTCCCCCTTCTTCCTATCAGCTACTACCACCCATAGACAACCGATATACTACCTTGTATGTTCCATGCTATGCCGCCACTAATATTGAGGCCACATGCCACTATATCCGTAACCTTTCCAAATCCACACTTTACTGCTACCAATTAAAAAGGGAAAATCTTTATAGGCTTCTTCTGACAATCAACAAACAACACGTGTCGTATGGGCAGGTATTCAGACCCTGTCAAGGCATAATTTTTGAACGCTTGGTCCTCCACCAAGACAGTTTATTCTTTAGTTTCCCCATAACACTGTGTGTGTTTAAACATCATCTGCTCCCAATAAGGGACAATTTTTGGTAACTTTGAAATATGAAAAGGCATGAGACATGTGCCACTGGGATGTGTTTTTAAATACACTGTTTGTTAACGATGTCAAACCCATAGCTATGTATGTCAGTGTCACTATTTACTATTGCTGTCACTGCGATCAAGAGCTGGGGGGGGGGGGGGATGGGGGGCAAAAGATTATAGAACAAAAAGAGCAAAAAGAGATATGGCTTCCTAAAACTTCTGACACAAGACCCAGAAGTGACATACTGCTTGTCAAAACTGAGACAAGTCATTAGATGCAGTGGCAAATGAGACCACATCTGTCCAGGAGTTTACAGAATGGGGACGGTAAGACCACTCGAGGATGCTGGAACAGAGTGTGTTCTGGCAGGGTCTAATAGGAGGAGGAGATAGCAACCATGGGGGCCATTAGCAGCCCCTTGCTCCCATAGTAACTCAGACGTCACAGGGAGACAACGACCTTGACACCTTTCCTGTGAAACCCCTTACGAGTGAAAATCTAAGGGGTTAAACGGACAGAATCTGCATTACTGATCTCGGCATTGCACTGGCTGTGTATTACACATGGCTTCATCCCAATGTAAATGGTGGTCACAGCTTCTAGGTCAGCCAATGAACATAACTGTACATCCATTTGTGGAAGGGGTTGAAAAACCTTGAAATTCACTTTCTCCATTCACGATTCCATACCTGTGGTGACATCTCCTGGAATGTCCTCCTCCACCTCACTCTTACATGGGGGATCGCCCATCATCCTCTCTTCTTCATCCTCCACTTTAATATCAGTCAGATCTTCTCCCTGATTTCTCATCTGTAACAATTCAGTATAATACAGCAGACAGGTGGGAAATGTAACAGATCCACATAAGAGACCCCCACAATCTATGACCCCTCTATGACTGCAGGACCCCCCTATATAGATGTGTATAGGGCTCAGCTCCATCTACCTGAGGACTCTCTGGGACCTTCTCCTCTGGACAGTCCTGGGAATACAGAGGACGGGGACATCTCTCTGGTGGATTTCTCCTCCTGGATCCATCTGTGGAGACACAAGCACACAGTGACTGAATCCATGGCCTCCTGTAGATCTGTCTATAGATCAGACTCTTCTCTCAGCTCTCCCGATGGAGGCCAGAAGGACACGCTCCCATCATGTGAATGGAGCCCTATGGATATGACCGACATATAAAGAACACGTAGCCTCTAATGTAATGTGAGAAGAAACTGTGGATCTCCTCCATTACATGTCACTGCACACACGTGTATACACTGCACATGACGGCTCTTACCCTGTGATATAAGAGGCTGGTGCTCCTCCATTACATGTCACTGCACACACGTGTATACACTGCACATGACGGCTCTTACCTTGTGATATAAGAGGCTGGAGCTCCTCCATTACATGTCACTACACACACGTGTATACACTGCACATGACGGCTCTTACCTTGTGATATAAGAGGCTGGTGCTCCTCCATTACATGTCACTGCACACACGTGTATACACTGCACATGACGGCTCTTACCCTGTGATATAAGAGGCTGGTGCTCATCCATTACATGTCACTGCACACACGTGTATACACTGCACATGGCGGCTCTTACCTTGTGATATAAGAGGCTGGTGCTCCTCCATCATGGCCTCCTTGTACAGGTCCTTGTGTCCTTCTATATACTCCCACTCCTCCATGGAGAAATAGACAGTGAAATCCTGACACCTTATAGGAACCTGACAACACAATGACACCGTCATCACCCAGACCCCTCCAGTGCTGTTACTGGAGAATTTCCCAGCATTCCCAGCAGTGTCACCTCTCCAGTCAGCAGCTCCATCATCTTCTGGGTGAGTTCTAGGATCTTCTGCTCAAGTATCAGGGGGTGAGGGGGAGGCTCTGTGATGGGGTGAGGGGTCCTGCTCCGCCCTCCTGACTCCTGGAGATGGATGATGGGAGTCACACAGTCCCCCGATGTCTTCTTCACTATTGTGTACTCCTGTGGATGGAGAGAGACACTTAGGGAATAAAACCTTCAGGGGCCATGTGCTCTCCTCCGGCCCTTTGCTCCTGGGTACAACGTGCCTACTTACCTTCTCATGGCTCCTACAACATGACTATTGGTCACTGGTCACATGACACATTTCTCACCATACTGGGGGCTGATCTTCAGTGTCTCCGTCACTTGGAAGGTCTGGAGGCCGTTCTCCAGGACCCTGAACTCTTCCAGTCACTTCCTATGATGGATTCTCCTTTCCGATGTCTGACTTGTTACAGAATACAATAAAGAGGAGAGAAATCTAGAAAAGTTTACCTCTCCGCTCAGCAGGGAGATGATCTCCAAGGTGAGGTCTAATATTCTTCTGCTGATCTCCTTCCTGTCCATCCTTGGTGGTCATTCAGGAGAAGAGGAGAGAACTGGAGGAGCTGGAGGCTTCTAGTACTGCAGGCACCTTTATGAGGAGAGGAGAAGAAATCATCCAGGGGACAAGACCAGATGTCACCTCCTGAACCACACTTCTTGAGCCTGGAGGGGCCACGCTTCTCAGAGCCCCCACCACATGGATTCCAGGGGCCCCAACATAAAGATTTCTGGTGGATCCACAGGAGATCCATAAAAGTCTGATAGATGCAGGTCCCACCCACCTCAATTCATTCTTCTCCTGGATGCAGGGACCCCTCACCAGGACAGTTTCAGCGGCAGCGCTGGGTGGCCACGCTACGGCCATCCCAGTGCCGCAGGCTACGTGCTGGACGCTATGCACCAGAGTGTGTCAGCATATTTGTTTGTGTTTGTATGTGTCCACAGCGCTCTTGATGAATTGGTGGCACCACTAATAGCCACCAAAGAAACGCGTCGAGCGGGCTAGGCTGCTCACCCTTAACTACAGAGGGGAGAGCCTCAATCTGATAGGATATATGTGACATATATACCCTACACATGTAGAGGCACTTATATTGTTTTTACATTTAGTACTAGACTACTAATTGCCTACTCTTGACATGTTTTATTTTATTGTTAAAATAGGAGACACATTTAGGTAGCCGATCTTTATAGCCTTAAAAGGGTGTGCAGACCAATACATGGTGTTGTT
Organism: Bufo gargarizans; assembly: GCF_014858855.1. Classification (NCBI taxonomy): domain Eukaryota; kingdom Metazoa; phylum Chordata; class Amphibia; order Anura; family Bufonidae; genus Bufo; species Bufo gargarizans. The sequence goes on from NW_025334525.1 coordinate 55,086, forward strand.
GGGTGACTGATTACCAGCTGGGGTAGATGGAGGAGTGTACACTACAATAAGTCCATCCCCCCTATGTTCAGTCACTGTTCTGCTCCACTGGCTCTATACACAGTCCTTGGTTTGGCCGGTACCATACTCATATCTGAAGTTTGTCCCATCCAGGACAGTCTATATGTCTCTAACGTCCGCTCTCCTCAGCCAGCACCCGCGCGTGCGCACTAGGTATCACCCGGCTGTAGGAGGTTGGATGGCTGTAGGCTGTAATCGGGCAGCCAAGGCAGGTTCTAGCGAAGTGCAGCGGCCGGCGCATGCGCACTTCGCATAACGAGGCCGCTGCCAGGAGTCCGCACGGGCGCATCAGGTGATACCTAGTGCGCTCGCGCGGGTACTGGCTGAGGAGAGCGAACGTTAGAGAGGCGGCGATGAACTGAGGTAGGCGGATATAATGAAAAGGAGGGCGGCGATTTCGATTCAGAAGGCGGCGCTGGGCACCGAAAGGAGATGGCTGCAGCCGGGCACATTCCACCGTGAGACGTCCCCTTGGACACAATTGTGATGTGAGTGACAGGTTATATAAACCTGTTTTATATGATTATAGAGCCACAGGCGCATTTGATAAGGTCAATTTAGGATTCTGTGTATTAGTACGGACCTCGCCATATGTTTAGGTTATAGGCCTAATTTCTGATGACAGAATCCCTTTAAAAATCTGACAAGAGTTTACAAGGACCATGTTCGGTCGTGGTGGGAGGTACAGACCCCTAGAAACGTATCTTAAGAACAAAATAGTTCCTAGGGGGCTTCAAAATCCAGTATTACCAAATGCTAGGGTCAAGTCAGAAGAACTCATGAGAAAATGGGAGAAAGAATCTATTGAATCCTCCCTTCGTCTCATGAGATTATTACTAGAGGAAGAAAAGAACATCCTAGACAAGACCACCATTGATTTGCAGGAACAGATTGAGACAGCGAAGAAATTCACACCATCCCCAGACTTTGAGAAAAGGGAAACAGCACTACAGCAATCAGTGAAGAAATGTACTGGGTATATTAGGGAGAGGAAGCATAATCTGTTTGTACGCGACACCCGTGATTTTAAGGAGGGCACCGTCTTCAGCTTTACAGGTAGAAGAAGACTAACGCAGAAAGCGAGACGGATTTTACATCTTCGATGGGTGAAATACAAACCGGATTCCAAAAATGTTGGGACACTAAACAAATTGTGAATAAAAACTGAATGCAATGATGTGGAGATGGCAAATGTCAATATTTTATTTGTAATAGAACGTAGATGACGGATCAAACGTTTAATCCGAGTAAATGTATCATTTTAAAGGAAAAATACGTTGATTCAAATTTTCACGGTGTCAACAAATCCCCAAAAAGTTGGGACAAGTAGCAATAAGAGGCTGGAAAAAGTTAATTTGAGCATAACGAAGAGCTGGAAGAGCAATTAACACTAATTAGGTCAATTGGCAACATGATTGGGTATAAAAAGAGCTTCTCAGAGTGGCAGTGTCTCTCAGAAGCCAAGATGGGTAGAGGATCACCAATTCCCACAATGTTGCGCAGAAAGATAGTGGAGCAATATCAGAAAGGTGTTACCCAGCGAAACATTGCAAAGACTTTGCATCTATCATCATCAACTGTGCAGAACATCATCCGTAGAGTCAGAGAATCTGGAACAATCTCTGTGCGTAAGGGTCAAGGCCGTAAAACCATACTGGATGCCCGTGATCTCCGGGCCCTTAAACGACACTGCACCACAAACAGGAAGCTACTGTAAAGGAAATCACAGAATGGGCTCAGGAATACTTCCAGAAACCATTGTCACTAGGGGTGCACCGAAATGAAAATTCTGGTCCGAAACCGAAACTTCAGGATGCCCTTGACCGAAAACCGAAACTGCCTTTTTGCCCAAATACTTTTAAAATACTTTTTTTTTAAATGATTTTATTAATAATTCTTTTTCATGAATTTAATAAATATTTCCAAACCGCTGACATTGTAAAGTCACTGAAAGAGGACTATGCCTCAGCTATAGATTAAAAAAAAGGAAAGTGAATTAAAATATAAAGTTAAACAGATACATAGATATTATACACACAGTGGTTATTTTTTTTAAAAAATGTCACTCTCCCCCCCCCCTCCCTTGTCACTCTTATTCTACCCCCCCCCCTCCCTTGTCACTCTTATTCTACCCCCCCTCCCTTGTCACTCTCATTCTACCCCCTCCCTTGTCACTCTCATTCTACCCCCTCCCTTGTCACTCTCATTCTACCCCCTCCCTTGTCACTCTCATTCTACCCCCTCCCTTGTCACTCTCATTCTACCCCCTCCCTTGTCACTCTCATTCTACCCCCCCTTGTCACTCTCATTCTACCCCCTCCCTTGTCACTCTCATTCTACCCCCCCTTGTCACTCTCATTCTACCCCCTCCCTTGTCACTCTCATTCTACCCCCCCTTGTCACTCTCATTCTACTCCCCCTCCCCTCCCTTGTCACTCTCATTCTACCCCCCCTCCCTTGTCACTCTCATTCTACCCCCCCTCTTGTCACTCTTATTTTACACCCCCCCTTGTCACTCTCATTTTACATCCCCCCTCCCCCTCCCTTGTCACCTCTAGTGTAGCCTGTGTAGCGTGGCCGAGCTCTGATCGGTCCGCGGTACAGGAGCATTTGTTTCTTGTACCCGGCCGGACTGAAAGGAAGTGCACACTAAGTGAGCACTTCCTGTCAGTCCGGCCGGGTACAGGAAACAAAAGCTCCTGTACCGCGGAACGAACAGAGCTCGGCCACGCTACACTAACAACAGCAGTAGCACAGAGCAGACACAGCAGACTGCGCAGCACTGAGCCGGAGATTCTTTAGAGCGGCAAGCGTTTAGGAGGCACAGCATGAGGGGCGCCGCCGGCCGGCGGCCCATTTTCGGCCGCCGGAATTTCGGTGCACCCCTAATTGTCAGTGAACACAATCCACCGTGACAAGCTCAGGCGTTTTCACTGGGCCAGGGGTCATTTAAAATGGAGTGTGGCAAAATGGAAGACTGTTCTGTGATCAGACGAGTCACGGTTCTAAGTTCTTTTTGGAAATCTGGGACGCCATGTCATCCGGACCAAAGAGGACACGGACAACCCAAGTTGTTATCAACGCTCAGTTCAGAAGCCTGCATCTCTGATGGTATGGGGTTGCATGAGTGCGTGTGGCATGGGCAGCTTGCATGTCTGGAAAGGCACCATCAATGCAGAAAAATATATTCAGGTTCTAGAACAACATCTGCGCCCATCCAGACGTCATCTCTTTCAGGGAAGACCCTGCATTTTTCAACAAGATAATACCAGACCACATTCTGCATCAATCACAACATCATGGCTGCGTAGGAGAAGGATCCGGGTACTGAAATGGCCAGTCTGCAGTCCAGATCTTTCACCTATAGAGAACATTTGGCGCATCATAAAGAGGAAGGTGCCACAAAGAAGGCCCAAGACGATTGAACAGTTAGAGGCCTGTATTAGACAAGAATGGGAGAGCATTCCTATTTCTAAACTTGAGAAACTGGTCTCCTCGGTCCCCAGACGTCTGTTGAGTGTTGTAAGAAGAAGGGGAGATGCCACACAGTGGTGAAAATGGCCTTGTCCCAACTTTTGGGGGATTTGTTGACACCATGAAATTCTGATTCAACATATTTTTCCCTTAAAATGGTACATTTTCTCAGTTTAAACTTTTGTTCTGTGATTTATGTTCTATTCTGAATAAAATATTAGAAGTTGGCACCTCCACATCAGTGCATTCAGTTTTTATTCACGATTTGTATAGTGTCCCAACTTTTTTGGAATCCGGTTTGTAGATGCTGAGAAAATATCAGCTATATCTGTGAACACTAAAAGCAACAGAGGCAGGGGACGAGGTTGGCGATTGAATAGGAATCATGGCAGAGGTAGGACTGACAAGAGTGATGGGGAGGGGGGGGGGTTAGGTATGGGTACAGAATACCCCCTAAGAAACAGGAAAAATCAATAACTCCATTTGGGCACACAGAGGACTTGCAAATAATTAATCTATCCGATCGAGTCCTGTCAGTAACCGAGATGGACCTGTTAGGCAAGGGGTTGTCTTTTGTCCCAGTGTGCAAATAACCCATTCATTTGGGTAAAGGACATCAACCTTTTTATCAGAAAACTCAAATGGAGGAAATTCTTCCTCACCCATGACCGGGATCAATGCCGGAGATTAGGCATAGATGAGGAAGAATTGTCTGATGTCCGCCTGCTGGCAGAATTGTGGGAGGAAGGGCAAAAAGATCTGTTGGTACGGGCCCTTTTACCCTCTAGGAAGTATCCTCCTGTCAGCGAATACTCTCCTCTGGATGCGTTACTCATGACCATAACAGAAAAGCTTAGGACACTGCATGTTTATGAACAGGGACCGAATAACCTTACCCTTGGTGAATCTGCGGCCTTAGAATCGCTACAGAAGGATAAAGAAATTATCATAAATTATCATTGTAACAGAAGGGAGTTGTCAATGGTGTCAAAGCCGGAGGATAGGTCAAGGAGGAGGAGGACAGAATAATGCAGATGGCAGACGCTAGTGTGAAAGTAGCCTTAGTCCAGTTTGAACCATCCTATGAACAAAGCTTATAAACGACCCTACAATAAGAGAGATGAAAGGGATTGTGTGAGATGCAAATGCAGAACTCATGTTAATCACGGACAACGCACAAATGTACCTTTCTGGCCCAGATATCACCTCCTTACTATTCCGTAGGGCTGCAGCTAACGATTATTTGAATAATCGATTAGTTGCCGATTAATTTCTACGATTAATCGATTAATCGGGAAAAACGACAAAATTACAAAACAGAGAGGTTTATATGATCTTACTTGAAAAATTATGTTCAAAGGCCATATTAAAACAAATTGTGGACGACACTATTATGGGGGATCTGTGGACGACACTATTATGGGGGATCTGTGGACGACACTATTATGGGGGATCTGTGGACGACACTGTTATGGGGGATCTGTGGACGGCGCAGTTATGGAGAGGGGGATCTGTGGACGGCGTAGTTATGGAGAGGGGGATCTGTGGACGGCGCAGTTATGGAGAGGGGGATCTGTGGACGGCGCAGTTATGGAGAGGGGGATCTGTGGACGGCGTAGTTATGGAGAGGGGGATCTGTGGACGGCGTAGTTATGGAGAGGGGGATCTGTGGACGGCGTAGTTATGGAGAGGGGGATCTGTGGACGGCGTAGTTATGGAGAGGGGGATCTGTGGACGGCGTAGTTATGGAGAGGGGGATCTGTGGACGGCGTAGTTATGGAGAGGGGGATCTGTGGACGGCGTAGTTATGGAGAGGGGGATCTGTGGACGGCGTAGTTATGGAGAGGGGGATCTGTGGACGGCGCAGTTATGGAGAGGGGGATCTGTGGACGGCGTAGTTATGGAGAGGGGGATCTGTGGACGGCGTAGTTATGGAGAGGGGGATCTGTGGACGGCGTAGTTATGGAGAGGGGGATCTGTGGACGGCGCAGTTATGGAGAGGGGGATCTGTGGACGGCGCAGTTATGGAGAGGGGGATCTGTGGACGGCGCAGTTATGGAGAGGGGGATCTGTGGACGGCGTAGTTATGGAGAGGGGGATCTGTGGACGGCGCAGTTATGGAGAGGGGGATCTGTGGACGGCGCAGTTATGGAGAGGGGGATCTGTGGACGGCGCAGTTATGGAGAGGGGGATCTGTGGACGGCGCAGTTATGGAGAGGGGGATCTGTGGACGGCGTAGTTATGGAGAGGGGGATCTGTGGACGGCGTAGTTATGGAGAGGGGGATCTGTGGACGGCGTAGTTATGGAGAGGGGGATCTGTGGACGGCGTAGTTATGGAGAGGGGGATCTGTGGACGGCGTAGTTATGGAGAGGGGGATCTGTGGACGGCGCAGTTATGGAGAGGGGGATCTGTGGACGGCGTAGTTATGGAGAGGGGGATCTGTGGATGGCGCTGTTATGGAGAGGGGGATCTGTGGGTGGCGCAGTTATGGAGAGGGGGATCTGTGGGTGGCGCTGTTATGGAGAGGGGGATATGTGCACTGTTATGGGCATAACAGTGCACAGATCCCTTTCCTCATAACAGTGCACAGATCCCCCTTCCCATAGCAGTGCCATACACAGACCCCCCCCTCCCCATAGCAGTGCTATACACAGACCCCCCTTAATCGGGAAAAACGACAAAATTACAAAACAGAGAGGTTTATATGATCTTACTTGAAAAATTATGTTCAAAGGCCATATTAAAACAAATTGTGGACGACACTATTATGGGGGATCTGTGGACGACACTATTATGGGGGATCTGTGGACGACACTATTATGGGGGATCTGTGGACGACACTATTATGGGGGATCTGTGGACGACACTATTATGGGGGGATCTGTGGACGACACTATTATGGGGGATCTGTGGACGACACTATTATGGGGGATCTGTGGACGACACTATTATGGGGGATCTGTGGACGGCACTATTATGGGGGGATCTGTGGACGACACTATTATGGGGGATCTGTGGACGACACTATTATGGGGGATCTGTGGACGACACTATTATGGGGGATCTGTGGACGGCGCAGTTATGGAGAGGGGGATCTGTGGACGGCGTAGTTATGGAGAGGGGGATCTGTGGACGGCGTAGTTATGGAGAGGGGGATCTGTGGACGGCATAGTTATGGAGAGGGGGATCTGTGGAAGGCGCAGTTATGGAGAGGGGGATCTGTGGGTGGCGCAGTTATGGAGAGGGGGATCTGTGGGTGGCGCAGTTATGGAGAGGGGGAACTGTGGATGGCGCTGTTATGGAGAGGGGGAACTGTGGATGGCGCTGTTATGGAGAGGGGGATCTGTGGGTGGCGCAGTTATGGAGAGGGGGATCTGTGGGTGGCGCTGTTATGGAGAGGGGGATATGTGCACTGTTATGGGCATAACAGTGCACAGATCCCTTTCCTCATAACAGTGCACAGATCCCCCTTCCCATAGCAGTGCCATACACAGACCCCCCCCTCCCCATAGCAGTGCTATACACAGACCCCCCTTAATCGGGAAAAACGACAAAATTACAAAACAGAGAGGTTTATATGATCTTACTTGAAAAATTATGTTCAAAGGCCATATTAAAACAAATTGTGGACGACACTATTATGGGGGATCTGTGGACGACACTATTATGGGGGATCTGTGGACGACACTATTATGGGGGATCTGTGGACGACACTATTATGGGGGATCTGTGGACGACACTATTATGGGGGATCTGTGGACGACACTATTATGGGGGGATCTGTGGACGACACTATTATGGGGGATCTGTGGACGACACTATTATGGGGGATCTGTGGACGACACTATTATGGGGGATCTGTGGACGGCGCAGTTATGGAGAGGGGGATCTGTGGACGGCGTAGTTATGGAGAGGGGGATCTGTGGACGGCGCAGTTATGGAGAGGGGGATCTGTGGACGGCGTAGTTATGGAGAGGGGGATCTGTGGACGGCGTAGTTATGGAGAGGGGGATCTGTGGACGGCGTAGTTATGGAGAGGGGGATCTGTGGACGGCGCAGTTATGGAGAGGGGGATCTGTGGACGGCGCAGTTATGGAGAGGGGGATCTGTGGACGGCGTAGTTATGGAGAGGGGGATCTGTGGACGGCGTAGTTATGGAGAGGGGGATCTGTGGACGGCGTAGTTATGGAGAGGGGGATCTGTGGACGGCGCAGTTATGGAGAGGGGGATCTGTGGACGGCGCAGTTATGGAGAGGGGGATCTGTGGACGGCGCAGTTATGGAGAGGGGGATCTGTGGACGGCGCAGTTATAGAGAGGGGGATCTGTGGACGGCGTAGTTATGGAGAGGGGGATCTGTGGACGGCGCAGTTATGGAGAGGGGGATCTGTGGACGGCGTAGTTATGGAGAGGGGGATCTGTGGACGGCGCAGTTATGGAGAGGGGGATCTGTGGACGGCGTAGTTATGGAGAGGGGGATCTGTGGACGGCGCAGTTATGGAGAGGGGGATCTGTGGGTGGCGCAGTTATGGAGAGGGGGATCTGTGGGTGGCGCAGTTATGGAGAGGGGGAACTGTGGATGGCGCTGTTATGGAGAGGGGGAACTGTGGATGGCGCTGTTATGGAGAGGGGGATCTGTGGGTGGCGCAGTTATGGAGAGGGGGATCTGTGGGTGGCGCAGTTATGGAGAGGGGGATCTGTGGGTGGCGCTGTTATGGAGAGGGGGATATGTGCACTGTTATGGGCATAACAGTGCACAGATCCCTTTCCTCATAACAGTGCACAGATCCCCCTTCCCATAGCAGTGCCATACACAGACCCCCCCCTCCCCATAGCAGTGCTATACACAGACCCCCCTTAATCGGGAAAAACGACAAAATTACAAAACAGAGAGGTTTATATGATCTTACTTGAAAAATTATGTTCAAAGGCCATATTAAAACAAATTGTGGACGACACTATTATGGGGGATCTGTGGACGACACTATTATGGGGGATCTGTGGACGACACTATTATGGGGGATCTGTGGACGGCGCAGTTATGGAGAGGGGGATCTGTGGACGGCGTAGTTATGGAGAGGGGGATCTGTGGACGGCGCAGTTATGGAGAGGGGGATCTGTGGACGGCGTAGTTATGGAGAGGGGGATCTGTGGACGGCGTAGTTATGGAGAGGGGGATCTGTGGACGGCGTAGTTATGGAGAGGGGGATCTGTGGACGGCGCAGTTATGGAGAGGGGGATCTGTGGACGGCGCAGTTATGGAGAGGGGGATCTGTGGACGGCGTAGTTATGGAGAGGGGGATCTGTGGGCGGCGTAGTTATGGAGAGGGGGATCTGTGGGCGGCGTAGTTATGGAGAGGGGGATCTGTGGGTGGCGCAGTTATGGAGAGGGGGATCTGTGGACGGCGTAGTTATGGAGAGGGGGATCTGTGGACGGCGTAGTTATGGAGAGGGGGATCTGTGGACGGCGCAGTTATGGAGAGGGGGATCTGTGGACGGCGCAGTTATGGAGAGGGGGATCTGTGGACGGCGCAGTTATGGAGAGGGGGATCTGTGGACGGCGTAGTTATGGAGAGGGGGATCTGTGGACGGCGTAGTTATGGAGAGGGGGATCTGTGGACGGCGTAGTTATGGAGAGGGGGATCTGTGGACGGCGCAGTTATGGAGAGGGGGATCTGTGGACGGCGCAGTTATGGAGAGGGGGATCTGTGGACGGCGTAGTTATGGAGAGGGGGATCTGTGGACGGCGTAGTTATGGAGAGGGGGATCTGTGGACGGCGTAGTTATGGAGAGGGGGATCTGTGGACGGCGCAGTTATGGAGAGGGGGATCTGTGGACGGCGCAGTTATGGAGAGGGGGATCTGTGGACGGCGCAGTTATGGAGAGGGGGATCTGTGGACGGCGTAGTTATGGAGAGGGGGATCTGTGGACGGCGCAGTTATGGAGAGGGGGATCTGTGGACGGCGTAGTTATGGAGAGGGGGATCTGTGGACGGCGCAGTTATGGAGAGGGGGATCTGTGGGTGGCGCAGTTATGGAGAGGGGGATCTGTGGACGGCGTAGTTATGGAGAGGGGGATCTGTGGACGGCGCAGTTATGGAAAGGGGGATCTGTGGGTGGCGCAGTTATGGAGAGGGGGATCTGTGGGTGGCGCAGTTATGGAGAGGGGGAACTGTGGATGGCGCTGTTATGGAGAGGGGGAACTGTGGATGGCGCTGTTATGGAGAGGGGGAACTGTGGATGGCGCTGTTATGGAGAGGGGGATCTGTGGGTGGCGCAGTTATGGAGAGGGGGATCTGTGGGTGGCGCTGTTATGGAGAGGGGGATCTGTGGGTGGCGCTGTTATGGAGAGGGGGATATGTGCACTGTTATGGGCATAACAGTGCACAGATCCCTTTCCTCATAACAGTGCACAGATCCCCCTTCCCATAGCAGTGCCATACACAGACCCCCCCCTCCCCATAGCAGTGCTATACACAGACCCCCCTCCCCATAGCAGTGCCATAGACAGATCCTCCCCCCTCCCCATAGCAGTGCTATACATAGACCCCCCTCCCCATAGCAGTGCCATAGACAGATCCTCCCCCCTCCCCATAACAGCCCCGGCCCCGATGCTTATAAGTCGGACTAATCATGAATGAAGGAGGCGGAGCAGGCGTGTCACGTGAGTGAGTGACGTTACGCCGCCGTCCGCTCTGCCTGGCTGTTACAGGAGCGTCATTGTAAAAAGGTAAAATTAAGATGCAGCGACCGCCCGCCCGCATAGCAACGAATCGGCGATTATTCGATAACTGGATTCGTCGACAACGAATCCAGTTATCGAATATAATCGATTACATCGATTAATCGTTGCAGCCCTACTATCCCGAATCCCACAATGCCTATCTTCGATATCGTCCTCCTTCTCCTCTCGCTTTTTAACACTTAGAGATCACAGAATTTATCATCTTTCTGTCATCTCACTCATCCACCCCATCAGATCCATCCCTTTCTATCACAGTCAAGGACTGGGCTGCACACTCTCCCCGGTCAACCAAGTCCGCTGCCTTGGGGTAACCTTGGTTTCTGCCCTGTCCTTCAAACCACACATCCAAGCCCTTTCCACCTCCTGCTGCTTCCAATTTAAAAAATAGCTCCAAGATCTGCACATTCCTCGAGTAGGAGTCTGCAAAAATGCTTGTACATGCCCCCATCATCTCCTGTCTAGACCACTGTAACATCCTCCTCTGTGGGCTCCCATCTAGCACTCTTGCTCCCCTACAATCTATCCTCATCTCTGCTACCTGAGTTTATCCACCTCTAACCCTACTATTCCTCTGCCTCTCCCCTCTGCCAGTCCCTTCACTGGCTCCCCATTGCCCAGCGAATTCAGTTAAAAAGACTAACAAATACAAGGCTGCCCACAACCTGTCCCCTCTGTACATCCCCACACGTAATCTCTGATCCTCACAAGACCTCCTCCTCTCCTCTCATCACCTCTTCCCACAATCGCCTCCAAGATTTCTCCCGTGCATCCCCCACACTCTGGAACTCGCTACCCCAACATATCAGACTCTCACCTACAGTGGAATTCTTCAAAAGAAACCTGAAAACCCACCTCTTCAGACAAGCCTACAACCAGTGACACTGCTGCCTCTATACCGCCATGACCAACTTCACCCGCACCTACTGTGTCCTTCTTCCATACCATGTATGGGGGGGGGGGGGGGGGGCCCCTCTCTCCTTCTGAACCAGTTTGTAACTCGTCTTGTTGATGCTTATTGCAGTTGTCTGCATTATGTATGTGCACCGCTTATCATATGTACAGCGCTATGGAATGAATGGCGCTATAATAATAAATAATAATCCTGAGCGGAGAAGGATTCCTTGTGTGTAATGGAGGAGAATCTCCAGAGGTGACATGTCTGAGCTCTCCACCACACTGTCTCCTCACAGCTCATCTTACCTGCAGGCTGGAGGAATGGCTGATACCAGAGAGAACAAAGGCCCTGACTACCGACCAGGACCTGCCCAGTATCTGCTGCACTGCCAGAGCTGAAGGACCTGCGGTGATGTCACCATCATGTGATCAGTGCAGGGGGCGGGGCTCAGCAGTGGAGAGAATAAGAGGTGGTGAAGGACCTGGGGTGATGTCACCGTCATGTGATCAGTGCAGGGGGCGGAGCTCAGGACTAGAGAGCATGAGAGGTGGTGAAGGACCTTTGATGACATCACCATCATGTGATCAATGCCTCAACTGCCTATCTCCGCCACTGAACTGATCACATGATAATTACATCATCAAAGGTCATGCACCATCACTTATTTTCTCCATGACTAAGTGCTGCCCCCTGCACCGATCACATGACGATGACATCATCCCAGGTCCCAGTGCTGCAGATACAGAGCAGGTCCTTCAGCTCTGGCAGTGCAGCAGATACTGGGCAGGTCCTGGTCGGTAGTCAGGGCTCTTGTTCTCTCTGGTATCAGCCATTCCTCCAGCCTGCAGGTAAGATGAGCTGTGAGGAGACAGTGTGGTGGAGAGCTCAGACATGTCACCTCTGGAGATTCTCCTCCATTACACACAGGTACATCCTCATCATTTCTATTATTATAGCGCCATTCATCCCCCGGCGCTGTACATATGAGGAGCGGTGCACATACATAATATAAAGCATGAAGAAGACGAGTTATAAACTGGTAAAGAAGGAGAGAGGGCTTCCAATCTATGAGGTATGGAGGAAGGACACAGTATTGGAGGGTGAAGCTGGTCATGGCGGTATAGAGGCAGCAGGGATACTGGTTGTAGGCTTGATGATAAATTCAGAAGCCGGTTAAAGAGGGAGCAGGAAGAAGGATGAGAGGACAGTTCAAGGTGAACATGATGTTCAAGTAACTTTAAGGCATATGGGAGAAGTGATATGGGCCGATAACTGGACAAAGAAGATGGGTCAAGGGAAGACCACCAGTGGTTAGTGAGAGTTTGAAGAGATGAGTTAAGGGTAGTGTTGAGCGAACTTGTGTTTTAAGTTCAGCGTCTAAAGTTTGAGTTCAGGTTATCGAAGTATCCCGTTATGGATTCTAAATTCCAATATGGTCCATGGTAGCGGAATCCATAACGGGATACTTCGATAACCTGAACTCGGACTTTAGACGCCGAACTTAAAACACAAGTTCGCTCAACACTAGTTAGGGGTAAACACTATGGTGAAGTTGGGGATGAGGTGGGATGGGATTGGGTCCAGTGCACAGGTGGCGAGATGTGATCTGGAGAGTAGGGTGGAAAGGTTTTCCTCTATAATGGTGGAGAAGTAGGTTTTGGGGAAGATTGAAACTTTGTGTAGAGGGCTGTGGGTACTGTAGGCTGAAACTTTCTCTAATGTCAATCTTTTGTTTGAAGTATGTGGCAAAGTCCTCATCTGAGATGGGGGGGGGGGGCATCGGGGAACGGAGAAGAGAGAGGTGTTAAAAGTTGTTTGAGTTGGATTGTCAGACAGGGAAGATATGAGAGATGTGAAGTCTGCAGCAGCGGACTTAAAATTAAGAAGGAATAGTTTGTATGTGACAAATTGCTCCTTAGAAAGGGATTTCTTCCATTAATAAGTGGCGAATATGAATTGTGATGTAAAGGGTTAAATCGTCAGGAAAGGTCTGAAATCACACAACAATTGTAGACGCAGTCAGTGGTGGTTTGAGAGGAGCAAATGGAGTACAGTGGGGCAGTGGAGAGTGGCGTAGTAATGGTGAAAGTGGGGGTTGTTATCATTCAGTGGCCCTTGACTGTCCAGGTGAGTTACCCCTGGAGGGGAATGAGTGCAGCAGGGGCCCAGCCTGAGCTCAGCTCTCTCCAGTCTCTTCTCTAGGAGTTGTGGACACAGCTGAGCACAGCCCAGAGGTGGGACCTGCATCTGTGAGACATTTATCTCCTATGGATCTACCAGAAATATCCATGTTTGGGCCCCTGGAATCCATGTGTTGGGGGCTCTGAGAAGCGGGGCCCCTCTAGGCTAATGAAGTGCGGTTCTGGAGGTGACATCTGGTCTTGTCCCCTGGATGATTTTCTCTCCTTTTCTCCTGTAGGCGCCTGCAGTACTAGAAGCCTCCAGCTCCTCCAGTTCTCTCCTCTTCTCCTGAATGACCACCAGGAATGGACAGGAAGGAGATCAGCAGAAGAATATTAGACCTCACCTTGGAGATCATCTCCCTGCTGAGCGGAGAGGTAAACTTTTCTAGATTTCTCTCCTCTTTATTGTATTCTGTAAAAAGTCAGACATCGGGAAGGAGAATCCATCATAGGAAGTGATAGGAAGAGTCCAGGGTCCTGGAGAACGGCCTCCAGACCTTCCAAGTGATGGAGAACCTGAAGATCAGTCCCCAGTATGGTGAGTGATGTATCATGTGACCAGTGACCAATAGTCATGATGTAGGAGCCATGAGAAGGTAAGTAGGCACGTTGTACCAGGAGGAAAGGGCCGGAGGAGAGCACATGGCCCCTGAAGGGTTTATTCCCGAAGTGTCACAGTACACATCAGGTGATCATCCCTGCCTTCTTCTAGCTTGTGGGCTAATGAGAAGGCTTTGTCACAGCTTAGCAATATCCCTAGCAACCAAGAGAAAAGTTGCCTACCCCATGCCGGTATTTTGCGGGCATTAGGCAAATAATACATTGCCGATTTTCGCAATCAAGAATATAATCTCGAATTCACGAATCTATGACGCATATTCTACAAAATTATCGCGAATTTGAATATTGCACCTGCCGCTCATCACTAGTAGGCACGTTGTACCCAGGAGGAGAGGGCCGGAGGAGAGCACATGGCCCCTGAAGGGTTTATTCTCTAAGTGTCTCTCTCCATCCACAGGACTACACAATAGTGAAGAAGACATCGGGGGACTGTGTGACTCCCATCATCCATCTCCAGGAGTCAGGAGGGCGGAGAAGGAACCCTTCCCCCATCACAGAGCCTCTCCCTCACCCCCTGATACATGAGAAGAAGATCCTAGAACTCACCCACAAGATGATGGAGCTGCTGACTGGAGAGGTGACACTGCTGGGAATGCTGGGAAATTCTCCAGTAACAGCACTGGAGGGGTCTGGGTGATGACGGTGTCATTGTGTTGTCAGGTTCCTATAAGGTGTCAGGATGTCGCTGTCTATTTCTCCATGGAGGAGTGGGAGTATATAGAAGGACACAAGGATCTGTACGAGGAGGCCATGATGGAGGAGCACCAGCCTCTTATATCACAAGGTAAGAACCGTCATGTGCAGTGTATACACGTGTGTGCAGTGACATGTAATGGAGGAGCACCAGCCTCTTATATCACAGGGTAAGAGCCGTCATGTGCAGTGTATACACGTGTGTGCAGTGACATGTAATGGAGGACCACCAGCCTCTTATATCACAAGGTAAGACCCGTCATGTGCAGTGTATACACGTGTGTGTGCAGTGACATGTAATGGAGGAGCACCAGCCTCTTATATCGCAAGGTAAGACCCGTCATGTGCAGTGTATACACGTGTGTGCAGTGACATGTAATGGAGGAGCACCAGCCTCTTATATCACAAGGTAAGAGCCGTCATGTGCAGTGTATACACATGTGTGCAGTGACATGTAATGGAGGAGCACCAGCCTCTTATATCACAAGGTAAGAGCCGTCATGTGCAGTGTATACACGTGTGTGCAGTGACATGTAATGGAGGAGCACCAGCCTCTTATATCACAGGGTAAGAGCCGTCATGTGCAGTGTATACACGTGTGTGCAGTGACATGTAATGGAGGACCATCGGCCTCTTATATCACAAGGTAAGAGCCGTCATGTGCAGTGTATACACGTGTGTGCAGTGACATGTAATGGAGGAGCACCAGCCTCTTATATCACAAGGTAAGAGCCGTCATGTGCAGTGTATACACGTGTGTGCAGTGACATGTAATGGAGGAGCACCAGCCTCTTATATCACAAGGTAAGACCCGTCATGTGCAGTGTATACACGTGTGTGCAGTGACATGTAATGGAGGAGCACCAGCCTCTTATATCACAAGGTAAGAGCCGTCATGTACAGTGTATACACGTGTGTGCAGTGACATGTAATGGAGGAGCACCAGCCTCTTATATCACAGGGTAAGAGCCGTCATGTGCAGTGTATACACGTGTGTGCAGTGACATGTAATGGAGGACCATCGGCCTCTTATATCACAAGGTAAGAGCCGTCATGTGCAGTGTATACACGTGTGTGCAGTGACATGTAATGGAGGAGCACCAGCCTCTTATATCACAAGGTAAGAGCCGTCATGTGCAGTGTATACACGTGTGTGCAGTGACATGTAATGGAGGAGCACCAGCCTCTTATATCACAAGGTAAGAGCCGTCATGTGCAGTGTATACACGTGTGTGCAGTGATATGTAATGGAGGAGCTCCACAGTTTCTTCTCACATTACATTAGAGGCTCCGCGTTCTTTATATGTCAGTCATATCCATAGAGCTCCAGTCACATGATGGGAGCGTGTCCTTCTGCCTTCGTCGGGCCGGTATAGTAGACTACACTGCTCTATCCGAGACGTCCTGTAATATCAGTGTTCTGCAGCGTATACAGTGTAGACCATACATGGAGCTGATGGGCAATGTCCGCCCCTGTGTGACTGTATAGATCCTGACGTCGGAGCTCCTGTCAGAGGAAGATATTAGGAAACCCTCCGCACATATGTTCTGCTGGAGGCTCAGACCTGGTGTGAACAGGTCCTTACTTTTATAAGGAGAGTCCATGTGACTTTCCAGTAGTTCTCTTGCCCTTCATGTTGGGGATCCTCTAGTCACTCCACAAGCAGAGAAGATACAACTTGCCATACGTGACTGGAGGAAGAGGTTGAATCCCCCCGCAGCAGGTGCATGGATTATTACAAGCCACATTCTGAAGAGCAGGACAGATGAGATTAGTAAATCTGCCTACGCTGGGTCCCCCGAAAAACCTTCAAGGTGTCAACAAGGGTTGCTGCTTTCTGGAACGGATGGTAAGGCATGGTGCATCCCAATGGGCATTAAGTCCAGAGAGTCAGGGGTTGCAGTAAACCAGTGTGCTTCTTTACTGGAGTAACTAAAGTGCAAAACAATACAGGCATTGCACTGGGATGGCTTCTCAACAAGGGTTTGATGCTGAGGAAGGGCCTGAGCTACGGTAGCTGTGTCAGAAGGCTGGAACCCTGGCCAAAAGCTGGTGACTATTGATGAGCGAGCATGCTCGGCCTGACTGCTGTTCGGCTTGAGCATCACTATCCTCGGCAGATCCGAGTGCTCGGCTGAATAATTCGGGTGCTCGAATACAATTTAATACAATGGAAGTCAATGAAAGAACCCCAGGCACCCCCTGCTCGGAAGAAAAGAGGGTGTATGGTCCATTAAAAAAAAAGTTTTGAAATTGATGGAAACCCCATCAAAATGGTTTGGCAACAGCATTATGAGGATAGCTGGATGCGTCTTACTCCTATTATGTACGACATACAATAGACAACCACACAAAGGCTATATGCCAAAAGCCAGGTATGTGCAAGCCATCAATCTATCCATGAGACAGATAACAGTCAGCATACCTTACAATGGCAGCCTTGTGCACTATGAGATATTCCAAACCAGCTCTTATCTGACTGAGAACCTGTAAACCTCAAAGTTATTTTGCATCTGTTGGATGGCTTGGGTGGACCTGCGCACCTAGATCAATATCATTAGGGCAACAAAGTTTTCCGATTGTCCAAACATAATATTCAATAACCTTTCTATACAGTCATGTAAAAACTAATTTGCATAAACATGGACATATGGGAAAGACATGCAAATGAGCAGAATCTGCCTTGTTTTAAAGCTGTCATAAGACTATGAAAACCAATAGATGGCGCTATTGAGTTATGAACAGCGCCCTCTATTGGTTTCACAGTCTTATGACAAGACAAATATTTGTCACGTCCTGCCCTGTGAGTGATCTGAGAAGATCTGTCAGACTTGCTGCACGTGAATCTATCTGACAGATTGCTTTGTTGTGGCTTTGGGCAGGATCCCACCCCTCACAGGTTCTGCTCATTAGTTTGTTAGTGATGCTATTTATACCTGCCTCTCACTATAGCCCTTGCGGTTTATAGTTTCTCCTGGAGTTCTCTGCTGGTGTTTTGTGGATTTCCTGCTCCCAGTTTGTCTTCAGTTAGGTCCTCCTTCCTTCCCTTCTGTTTTGTATTGGCTAGGCCTTAGGTAGACGCTGGTTCCTTCATCTTGTGCAAGGAACGGGTTGTCTTTTCGCCTGCTCCCTAGCTGAGGGTTTGTGTCAGTTTCAGCAGGGCCTAGGTTGGTATTGGAAGTATTTGTTGACAGTGGTGCAGGGGTTAATCTTGTGGATTATCGATTTGTTCAGAGTCATGGTTTTAGAACTAGTGCATTAAGCAAAGAGATATCAGTGTTTGCTATAGATTCCGCTCCTCTGTCGCAAAAATGTCTAACTCATATTGTGCAGGATATTCATATGAGGGTGGGTGATTCTCATGTTGAATCCATTTCTTGTTTTGTTCTTAAAGGTTTGCCTGCTCCGTTGGTTCTGGGTTTACCATGGTTGATCAAGCATAACCCTACCATTGATTGGCAAACTAGACAAATCAGTAATTGGGGTATCTATTTCTGGGGTATCCACTAAGGTGTTACCTCCGTTTATTTCAGATTTTTTTGGACGTATTCGCGGAGGGTGGAGATCAGGAGTTGCCCCCCCACCGAGAGTATCATTGTCCGATCAATCTTATTCCCGGAGCTAAATTGCCAAAATCTCGGTTATATAAGCTTTCCCAACCTGAAAGAGTAACTATGTGGGAGTATATTGCCAAGAGTTTGACAAAAGGACATATTAGACCATCTAAAATCACCTATGGCAGCGGGTCCCTGAGACCGTGCCTAGATTTCCGAAATTATCTCATTACTGTCCGTGACCCTTATCCCCTTCCCTTGATTCCAGATCTATTTGATCAGATTGTCGGTGCCAAGGTGTTTTCTAAGTTGGATTTAAGAGGAGCTTATAATCTGATAAGAATCAGGGAAGGGGATCAATGAAAGACGGCCTTCAATACCCCTGAGGGTCACTTTTGAGAACCTGGTTATGCCCTTTGGTTTAAATAATGCCCCAGCAGTCTTCCAGCACTTTATCAATGACATTTTTCATCATTTGGTGGGGAGGTTTATCGTTATTTACTTCGATGACATACTGATTTACTCACCCGATATGGAGACTCATCAGTATAATTTGAGACAAGTTTTGTTGATCCTTCGGGAGAATAAATTGTATGCTAAGTTGGAAAAATGTGTGTTTGCTGTTCAGGAACTGCAGTTTCTGGGTTACTTACTTTCTGGATCCCGAAAAGGTCCGTGCGATACTAGAATGGGACCGGCCAGAGAATCAGAAAGCTCTGATGCGGTTTTTAGGATTTACTAATTACTACAGGAAGTTCATCCTGAATTATTCCACTACTGTCAAACCTTTGACCGATATGACTAGGAAGGGCGCTAACTTCTCTCTCTGGTCAGAAGAGGCATTACAGGCTTTTTCTACAATTAAGGAATGTTTTGCTTCTGCTCCCATTCTGATGCAACCTGATGTGTCTCAACCCTTTATTGTGGAGGTGGACGCGTCAGAAGTGGGAGTCGGAGCAGTTTTGTCGCAGGGTCTCTCTCCTAACAAATGGCGTCCGTGTGCTTTTTTCTCTGAAAAACTCTCTGCCGCTGAAAGAAATTATTATGTTGGGAATAGAGGGCTGTTGGCCATCAAATTGGCCTTTGAGGAATGGCGTCATTGGCTAGAAGGAGTGATTCATCCGATCACGGTAATTACTGACCATAAGAATCTGGCCTACCTGCAATCGGCAAAGCGTCTGAACCCTAGGCAGGCCAGACGCAGGGCTCCAGACTAAAAAAAATATCAATTTCTAACCTTTTTTTATGAACCAGACACCCTCTTCTCTTCCGAGCAGAGGATGCCTGGTTGTCTCCCATTGACTTCCATTATTCTCAGGTGCTCAGCCGAGCACACACATATATAACAATGTGTTCGGGCCGAACACCCGAATACTTTGGTGCTCGCTCATCACTACTGGTGGGTGAGTCATGGTCTGTGTCTCTGCATCCCCATCTCAGCGTCTTCTTCCGGTCGCTCATGCAGTCTGCCAGAGTCTGTTCTTCTAAGCACTGATCCCTAACTAGGGGATCTGACTGCTTTCCTTTATATACAGTTTCTATCTAAATTAAAACCTTCTAGGGGGAGGGGTGTAGTGGAGAAACTCAGCACAAACAGATACAATGTTACAATTCCTCGTCTCTCATAGACTTTCATTATAACTTTAATGATACTCAATGGGAATGACGAAGCAGTTTTTCCAGACAAAAACAAGTCTTCAGACATAATAACCTAGCAGCATCTGCCATTTAAAAGGTCAGTCTGTCTGGTTTAGTTGGTAAACAATTCTGGCTGTTACCCTCAAAACATGCTCTTCTTCTACTCTTAGGGTAACTGTAGAAAATTACTAGCTTCACATTATTAGCTAGAAAATCCCAAAAGTCTCTCATTATTCATTAACCGTTTCCACAGTGCTATGCAAATACAGTGCAAATGAGCAGGATATATGTGATAACATACATCTAAAATGCAGTTGCACGGTATCAAACAGTATAAGCCAATGCAAGTTTTCCCTTTTAAAGTGTAAAAAGTAAGTAAGCAGTTGATGAGGGGAAATAGGGGCAAATGTCCAGACTTCTAAGTTCTCCTGCTCCAGGGCACTACACATGTGCCCCCTCCATCAGCTTCAAATCATGCTTGATTCACCAGCCATGCACCATGATGTCACCCATCCAGGTGGTCTTGAGTAAAATTGAGATAGACAGTAATAGTTTTGGTCAACAGCGGCTTCCTTTGTAATATTTTTTCATGAACCCCATTTTTTGGTTTTTTTCTGATATTGGACACATGAACAGAGGTTTCTGCAGTTTGGGGTGGGTCTGAGAGCCTTCTGCTGTTACACCTGGGTTCTTTCTTCACCTCTTTCAGGATTGCCTATTAACAGGAAGCTTGTTCCTAGGGAGAGCAGCAGCAGTCCTGGATTTTATCCATTTGTAGATAATTTGTGTAACTGTGGATAAATGTATTGTGTAGTTCCCTCTCTCTGACCTGTTGAGGCATGGACACTTTTACCCGTATTCCTGCTTCCAACATATCTACTTGAAGAATTTAAGAATTAACTGTTCACTTTCTGCCTGATATCTCCCATCCCCGACCGACGTCATTTTCTACAGATAATCAGTGTTATTTACTGCATCTGTCAGCGGTATGAATGTTATGGCTGATGGGTGTATATACTGAGAAGGGCATAATGGATCTTCAGAGGAGAATAGGGGTTTCAGTGATCTCAGAGGTTCCTGTTCCTGTCCAGCAGGGCGGCAGTCTCTCTCTCTCATAGAGCTTTTATGGGCTCTCCGCAAATATTCAATAAATATCATCAGATATTTTTCTTTTTTCCCCGTTCACCATAACAGCTCCTTAGGAGAAAGGAATTGTCTTCCCAGGAAAAAGGAAACTTGGAGGGGAATATAGATGTAGCGTTTTCTCTGACGAGGAAACTGGGAGTAGTTGTTTTTTTTTCCTCCACGTATTTTATCTGACCGATATAGGTCTTTACTGTGGGTTCTCTCTCTACTTCATAAGCAGAGGTGTCATTGTTCATGGACAATGCTCTAACACCTCTTTGGTTGGTAGGGTGCTGCAGGACGCCCCTGGCACTTGACACTTATAACTGTATCCTCATCCTCAGAATGTACTATTATGGAGAAGGAGCTGTCATCCACTGCCCGCCATTCCCTCTCATAGACCAGATATTACTTCAGTCTTGAGGTCTGCTAGGTGCTGGGCCCTCGGTACAGGTGGTGAGGAGCAGAATGTTATTATTCCCCCCTGATAACTAAACCTAGAAGTGAAGGAGCTGAGAGAATTGTCCGATCTTTAGACAGATCTACAGGAGGCCATGTATTCAGTCACTGTGTGCTTGTGTCTCCACAGATGGATCCAGAAGGAGAAATCCACCAGAAAGATGTCCCCGTCCTCTGTATTCCCATGACTGTCCAGAGGAGAAGGTCCCAGAGAATCCTCAGGTAGATGGAGCTGAGCCCTATACACATCTATAAAGGGGTCCTGCAGTCATAGAGGGATCATAGATTGTGGGGGTCTCTTATGTGGATCTGTTAGATTTCCCACCTGTCTGCTGTATTGTACTGAATTGTTACAGATGACAAATCAGGGAGAAGATCTGACTGATATTAAAGTGGAGGATGAAGAAGAGAGGATGATGGGTGATCCCCCGTGTAGTAGTGACTTGGAGGAGGACATTCCAGGAGATGTCACCACAGGTATGGAATCATGAATGAAGAACATGAATTCCATGTTTTCTCAAGTCCTTCCGCAAATGGTGGTACAGTAACTTTCATTTGATGGCCTCGAAGCTCTGACTCCACCATTACCAGCCATGTGTAACACACACAAACACTGTAATGGCAGAGAGCAGCAGTAACACAGATCCTGGCCATTTAACCCCTTAGATCCAGTAGTCACACTCTTGAGGTGTAAGGAGTTTCACAGGAAAGGTGCCAGTGACATCGGCTCCTTGTGACCTGATGGCTACTAGGACAGGTGGAGGCCTGGTAATGACCCTTATGGCTGTGATCTTGGTCCTGTTAGGCCCTGCCCAGAACACACTCTGTTCCAGCTCCCTCGAGTGGTCTTTCCGGTCCCCGTTCTATAAACCTCTGGACAGAACTGGTCACGTTTGCCACTGCATCTAATGACTTGTCTCAGCTTTGACAAGTAGTCTTATGTCCTTTGGGGGCACATCATCTCTGAGGCCAGTTGTTGGGCCACAGGATAGGGAATAACTATTAGAACAGTGGGGTCCTACCGCTGGGACTACCACCGATCACAAGAACAGAAGCCCCCATAAAATGAATGGAGCAGCTGGAATTTTGACTACATGTACACCAGACGGTTTGTGTGTTGCCCGTGTAAATGTGTTAATTGTACACAACCCACATCTATTACACACAGAAAAGTTGTTACATACAGTAGAAGGCACTGTGCAAGATCCCTGAAAACCATCCACCAGCGCCCTCTTAACAGCTAAGCCTTTCAGACCATTTGGCTCACAATCATCTCTGGAATTATCTTTCCAAAACTACTCCTTTTACCTTTTTAGCCTGCTCTGTCTTGTTTAACTTGCATCGGACCAGAGGAGTCTTACGCTCGGGTTCTCTCTCACCTCGCTGTGCTTTCGGAGTGATCTTAACAGGACGCTTGTTCCTAGGGAGAGCAGCAGCAGTCCTGGATTTTATCCATTTGTAGATAATTTGTGTAACTGTGGATAAATGCTTTGTGTAGTTCCCTCTCTCCAACCTGTCGAGGGTCGAGGCATGGACAACACCTGACCTATGAGGTGTCCTGTGGTATCCGATCCTGCAAGTTGCTCGGTGCAGTCTCCATGGATCATCGAACTTGTTTTCCAGCACATCCCAGAGTTTAAAATCTGATTGAGATCTGCGGATTTGAAGAAAAGTCACCACCTTGATCATATTGCTCATTCCTGGACAGTTTTTGCCATGTGGCCGAATGACGGCACTGCCATTAAGGGGGCAACGCTGCCATGAAAGAGGAAAACGTGGCTGTACAGTGTTTAGGTAGTACATGTCACATGCACATGATCCAAGGACCCAAGATTAGTGTTGAGCGAACTTCTGTTTTAAGTTCGGCGTCTAAAGTTCGGCTTCCGGTTAGCGGAGAATCCCGATATGGATTCCGAATACCGTTGTGGTCCGTGGTAGCAGAATCAATAATGGCCGGTTATTGATTCCGCTACCATGGACCACAACGGAATTCGGAATCCATATCGGGATTCTCCGCTAACCGGAAGCCGAACTTTAGACGCCGAACTTAAAACAGAAGTTCGCTCAACACTACCCAAGATTTCTAGCAGAACATTGCCCAGGGCATCACACTGGCTCCTCTGACTTGTCTTTTTCCCATAGTGCATCCTGGTTTCATATCTTCCCCAGGTAAGTGATTGCTGCCTGATATATACCCCTCCAAAAAAAAAATCCAGACAGACGCAAGATATTAAAACCCATTATGGCTGTTGGGTGTATATACTGAGAAGGGCATAACTGTCTTTCTAATGCATCTTCCTACAGAGGAGGATGGAGTGGTTTGCTAGGTGCTGGGACCTCGGCACGGGTGGTGAGGAGCAGAATATTGTTATTTCCCCCTGATAACTAAACCTAGAAGTGAAGGAGCTGAGAGAAGTGTCTGATCTATAGACAGATCTACAGGAGGCCATGTATTCAGTCACTGTGTGCTTGTGTCTCCACAGATGGATCCAGGAGGAGAAATCCACCAGAGAGATGTCCCCGTCCTCTGTATTCCCAGGACTGTCCAGAGGAGAAGGTCCCAGAGAATCCTCAGGTAGATGGAGCTGAGCCCTATACACATCTATAAAGGGGGTCCTGCAGTCATAGAGGGGTCATAGATTGTGGGGGTCTCTTATGTGGATCTGTTAGATTTCCCACCTGTCTGCTGTATTGTACTGAATTGTTACAGATGACAAATCTGGTGGAAGATCTGATTATTATTAAAGTGGAGGATGAAGAAGAATGGATGATGGGCGATCCCCCGTGTAGGAGTGAGGTGGAGGAGGACATTCCAGGAGATGTCACCACAGGTATGGAATCATGAATGGAGAATTTCAAGGTTTCTCAACCCCCTCTGCAAATAGATGTACAGTTATGTTTATTGGATGAGCTAGAAGCTCTGACTCCACCATTTACAGTGGGAGGACTCCGTGTGTAATTGACAGCCCCTGCAATGGCAGTAATGCAGATCCTGGTCATTTAACTCTTAGATCCTGTAGTCACAATCTTGACGTGTAAGTGGTTTCACAGGAAAGGTTTGAAGTCAATCGGCTCCCTGTGACATGACTGTTACTATGGCAGCCGGGGGCCTGGTAATGTCCCCCATGGCTGCTATCTTGGTACTCCTATTAGGCATGCATCTAATGACTATTCTCAGCTTTGAGAAGCAGTATGTCACTTCTGGGTCTTGTATCGCTTGGGACATGTCATCTCCATGGCTGCAGCAGCACACGTTACTCAGCCCGTCCAGAAGTTCAAACCATGGGGACTGAATAACCAGTGAAGAGAGCTAGGTAGCTGGATACAAGCTTCAGGGAGCAGGCAAGTATGACTTTTTTAAAAAGTACAACAGGCTGGTGTTGACAGAAAAGTCTAAAAAAGCGAACAACCGTTTTAAGACAGTTTCTAATTTTTATATTCCTCACCCTGAAAACAGTTTAACTGGTATTCCAATTAGATCAGGTTATCCCCTATCTACAGGACAGGGGATAACTATTAGAACAGTGGAGTCCCCCTTCCTGAATGGGATCCCCATACCCCGTGGAGCCTCTGAACTGAATGGAGAACTTGGTCCTGCTCCATTCATTTCTGTGGAGATGGCTATTGTATGCCTAGACCAGGCATGCTCAACCTGCGGCCCTCCAGCTGTTGTAAAACTACAACTCTCACAATGCCCTGCTGTAGGCTGATAGCTGTAGGCTGTTCGGGCATGCTGGGAGTTGTAGTTTTGCAACAGCTGGAGGGCCGCAGGTTGATCATGCCTGGCCTAGACCATCATGCCTAGACCTGCATCAGGTTCATCACAGGTGCTCTGGCTGGATGATAAATGTGGTGCAGGACTAGACACTTTTGTTTCGCTGTGCTCCTTACTGCAAATTCCACCACTTTTCGAGCCTATCGAAAAAGAATGTGTAGAAATCCTAGATGTGTCACTTTGCATCACAAAAAAGACAGATTTTTGGTGCAGACACACTAGTAAACCTGGGCCGTTAAATCTTTTTAGATCTAGACGGTCGCTATGATCAGATTGTCCAGGACAATGTTAAAGAGGATCTCTCACTAGATTTCACAATACAAACTGCATGCAGTATTAGATAGATCTATCCTGTTGAAGTAGATGTACTTAGTTGATATTAAAAGTCCGGCATTTATGTACTCCTCCTCCTCCTCCTCCTCTGGCCACCTGTAGCTTGTAGTAGGATCCCCTAACAAGGTACCTCACATATGGTCTGTGAGCTTGAAATCTTGAGGTTCCCTCTGGGGAAGACACGGCCCGGATGCTTGGTATGTTAACCAGGCCTTCTGAGGAGCTTCTCAAGCTTTCTCATTATTTACAATAAACTCCGGGACTTGCCCTTACAGATTAAGATTGAAATTCATCCAATTACATTGTGCTTCGAGGGCTTGCCTCCAATCAGAATTTGACAACCGTATATGCATAAATATATTAGTGCAAGGCATAAATCAAATCTACCTATGTAAATGATTATTGACACCTACGTGCATACATGACCTTTAGATGACACTTATGTGCTCACAGCTAGATACTTCTTTGAGATGTCATTTTTGATCCATTATCCATTTACCAAGGACTATGGGCTGTTTCACACGAGTGGATGCCGTGCGTGACATCCACTGCGTGAATGACAGCCAAGACCCGATGCGGACAGCAGAAGCACGGAGCAGTAACATGACTGATAATGCTCCGTGCCTCTCTGTGACCTCTTTACTACAAAATCACAGTGACAACTTTATCTCACTGTGATTTCGTAGTAAAGAGATCACAGAGAGGCACGGAGCATTATCAGTCATGTTAATGCTCCGTGCTTCTGCTGTCCGCATCGGGTCTTGGCTGTCATTCACGCAGCGGATGTCGCACACGGCATCCGCTCGTGTGAAACAGCCCTATCTGTGGTAGCATACAGGTTAGATGATATCAGGAGAAGTAGAAAATATGTTCAACTGTGTATGGTCTGTTTAACTACTTATACCCCAAATTGCTCTCAATTTTTTTTCCTCTTGGACATAGTTTCACTTCGACCTCAAGGTTCACCTTTTCCAGCTACATTTATCCTTCTGAAGAGCAGGGCAAAACCATTGGCCAGAAAAGACCCCCCCCCCCCCCCCTTCACACACACACACACTTGACCTGAGTTGTGAACACCTGGCACTAACTGCCTGAGGAGGTTTTCCTTCGATGATTACCGCAATGAATTCAAACATCAACAGAATTTAAACCATGGAATTGGAGACCCCCTTTCCCCATTAGTGCGGGAGTTCTCATTGGGACGTGAGAGCCTGTGTGGTCCAGGGTTCATGACAACCAACTCAGGCTACTTTCACACTAGCGTTATTAGAATCCGGCAGGCAGTTCCGTTGCCGGATCCAGAAATCCGTATGCAAACGGATATCTTTTTTTTTTTTTTTTCGGATACGGATCCATTAGACTTATTCATTGAAATACCAGATCCGTCTTTCCAGTATCATCTGGAATAACGGATCCGGTATTTAATATTTTCAAAGCTAGAAAGAACTGCACATGCGCAGACCGGAAAACCATTAATTCATATTTCAATGGAAATTAATGCCGGATCCAGCAAGTGCGGTAGTGTTCCGAGATTTTGGCCAGAAAAAAAATACCGTACAAGGGACGGAACTGAAGACATCCTGATGCATACTGGACAGATTACTTTCCATTCAGAATGCATTAGGACAAAACTGATACTTTTTTGTCTGGTATTGAGCCCCTTCACTGGATTTCAATACCGGAAAAGAATAACATTAGTGTGAAAGTACCCTAAGCCCTTCAGGCCATTTGAGCTCCCAATCATCTCTGGAGTTATCTTTCCAAAACTCCCCTTTTTATCCTGCTCTGTCATGTTTAACTTACATTAGACCAGAAGAGACCATGTAATGACAGCCCTCAGGAGCTACAAGCCGGCACATCCCTCCCTGGGATTCGGCCAAATAATAATGTTGGTAATTACTATTACTAGTTGCACCGTAATAGTAGAAGTGATATTTCAGCCGTGGACAACATGTTCTATAACGTTGTCAAACTGTCCTGGCGATTTCTCTATGTTTTGCGCAATCCCATAAGTTTTTGTGACACACCAACTTTCTATTTCTATGGTACGTGTATTAGGGACAGCGTCATCTGTTTTTTGGGTCCCTTCTCTGTATGAGGCAGCAATTCATAAATACTTCTTCTATAGTGCCCTAACATGCCATCCATATCAACCAAATTTAGGATGTTACGAAACAAACACCACAGTTCGTCAGATTTATTTCCCATGGGGCTATGGTACCATCTACATTCACAAATATCGCAAAAATAGTTCACACTTTCCCCAGGGTCTCGGATTCCTCCCCTCTTGGTGCAGGACTCATTTTCCCCCATTACAAAATTGGATGGCCACTTCCAGTTGCGGTCATGTCCATGTGACACAACCACCACAAACCTTATCACAACACACAGCCTCATAAACATAACCATGTGGGAGTGTCTGCTTCACAAACACCAAGCCTCTTGACGGTCGGGTGTGCCAAAAATATAGATATATCTGCCTCAAAATATTCCCAGACAAAGGATGACATCAGGATTCAAAAAGGACAAAAATAAAATAGAAATAAACTAAATATCAAATGTACTCAGCAACATAAAAAAAACACTTCATAGCAAGGATTTGAAGCTGAGGGCCTTATTTAGCCCTTGAGGAGCCACTGTATCGAGCAATACCATCCAGCTCGTTTCTTTTTGGAGGAGACACTTCTTCCCCTCCTCTAGCCCCCAATCTCACCCGATCGATCCCCTTCAAAGAAATCCCTTTCGGATTGCTTTTATGGGCCTCCCTAAAATTCTTTGCAGTGGGCTTTAATTTTTTCAATTTATCTGACTGTGTGATCACAACATCCCCCCCCCCCCTCTTCCCAATTAGCTGGCGTAATCACCACATTCTTCATGTTTTTGAGTTCATTAAGAGCATTTATTTGATCCTTATCCAAATTATCTTTAAATCTACTATTCCATGTTCCATCTAAGGGCTCGTTCACACAAACGTGGGAAACCCTGTGCCTGTGCTGTGGACCGCAAACTGCGGTCCCCAATGCACGGGCACTGTCCGTGGGGCAGGCGCATGGGGGATCGCAGACCCATTCACAGATCCTTCTGTTTCGCAAAAAGATATAGCAAGTTCTATCTTTTTGCGGTACGGAAGCATGGAACGGAACCCCAAAAAGCACTCTGTAGTGCAATACGGCAACGGGCAACACGCGTTTGTGTGAACGAACCCAAGGCTACATGCACACGACAGTGGAAAAAAAAGTCGGTTAAAAACGAACACACTGTCAGTTTTTCATGACCGTTAAAAATAGCCATGAAAAATGGATGAGTTTGGCAGTTATTTCTAGACCCACCCTTCTGAGAACAGCCACAGGATGGTAGGGCCCCAGCTAGAATAATGTCCCCCATAGTGTAGGATTTTATTTTTTTATTTTTTTGTTGCTGCCCCCAGATTTCAAGGGAACCTGTCACCGGGATTTTGTGTATAGAGCTGAGGACATGCTAGATGGCCGCTAGCACATCCGCAATACCCAGTCCCCATAGCTCTGTGTGCTTTTATTGTGTAAAAAAACCTATTTGGTACATATGCAAATTAACATGAGATGAGTCCTGTACATGAGATGAGTCAGGGACAGGACTCATCTCAGGATAATTTGCATATGTATCAAATCTTTTTTTTTACACAAAAGCACACAGAGCTATGGGGACTGGGTATTGCGGATGTGCTAGCGGCCATCTAGCATGTCCTCAGCTCTATACACAAAATCCCAGTGACAGGTTCCCTTTAATAATACCACCATGTAGGCCCCCAGCTAAAATAATGTCCCCCATAGTGTAGTATTTTTTATTTATTTTTACCGCCCCAGCTTTAATAATGCCCCCAATGTAGTCCCCCATCTTAAATAATGTCCCCCATGGTTTAAATAATGCCCCCATAATGGCCCACCACAGTTTTTTTTTTTTTTTGTTAGTTTTTTTTGTTGATTTTACAAAAAAATAACTCGCTTTATCTACTTGTTCGCGCTGCAGCAGTCTCTTCTATCTTCACTGAACGGGACTTGCCGAAGGTGCGCGATGACGTCACTGCACGCTCCCACATGGTTACGTCACCACACATATTGCAGGTCCTTCGGCAGGTCCTGCTCAATGAAGAGAGAAGAGACTGCCGCACCGCGAGCAAGTGGATGAGGTGAGTTCTTATTTTTTTTTTTTAACCCCTCCTGGGTAAAGTGTGCCCGTTTTTAACGGCAGTTAGACGGGTGCACTACTGTCAATCGGCCGTTAAAAACGGTCCCATTGATTTCAATGGGTCCGTCTGACAGAGAAAATGGCCAAAATTAGGACATGTTCTATTTTTGAACGGACGCTATTAACTGGCCGTTAATAGAACGGCCATGTGAATAGCCCCATAGACTTTCATTGGTGTTAAAAATGTCAGTGTGATGGCCGTTACTTAGATGGCGGTCACACGGCCATTATTCACTGTTGTGTATGAGGCCTAAGTCTTGTTTAACAAGCTTGACAAAAATTTCTACTACTGGACAAGATGCCAGCGGAGGCCACTGCTGTGATCGGCGGTGCAGATGTATGGGGAATTTGGAGTCATCCTCTATCTCCTGTTCCTCCAACAATGATTGAAGATCTTGTATTGTTTGTAATTCTGGGGGGAAGGGGGACTCCCCTTCCCCTATTTTACTAAAATGTTTTTTTGAATAGTAATTTTCTTGCGAAAAGTTCTAAGTCTCTCACCAACGAGAAACAGTCAAACCTTTCTGCCGGGGAGAAAGTTAGACCTTTCTGCAAGACTGACCTTTCAGATGCCTTCTGGAAGTTAATCTTCACATTTGGATCACAGGTATCCCCTAGGGCAGTGGTGGCTAACCTCCAGCTGTGGTGAAACTACGACTCCCAGCATGCTCCATTCATTTGTATGGAGTTCTGAGAACCGCAAAGCAAGTATGAATCTTGGGAGTTCCACAGCTGACGTGCCGGAGGTTAGCCATCAAGGCCCTAGGGTAAGGAAACTAACATGACCAGACCTCCTATCTCTTTAATCTCTCCTCAAAGGATTTCCTTTTCTTCCTATTCTCTCAGTCAGGAGAGAAACGCCAGCATTCATCCACTTATTTCCAACAGTCTGACGTCATTAACGCGTCATCTGTAAGGGGACTACAGGGGTTGGACATTACAGGAATCACTGAAAAGTTGTCACTGTATGCCTTGTTCACACGTCGGTTATTTGATCATTTTTTTCCATCTGTTATTGTGAACCAAAACCAGGTGCGGGTCAGAAACACAGAATAGTTGCAGATCTTTTCATTATACCTCATCTCCGTGCAGCCTCCACTCCTGGTTTTGGCTCCCAAAACTGATGGAAATAACTGATCAAATAACTGATGTGTGAACAAGGCCTTAGTGAT
This sequence comes from Bufo gargarizans, assembly GCF_014858855.1. Lineage (NCBI taxonomy): Eukaryota > Metazoa > Chordata > Amphibia > Anura > Bufonidae > Bufo > Bufo gargarizans. The sequence goes on from NW_025334525.1 coordinate 86,037, forward strand.
AAAAAGGTAAAACAGACAAATCCCATACAAAATAAATAATAATCTCATGGCCTGTACAATACAATATGGGGGGACTACAGTCACCATGTCATAGCACATGGCCGACACCCCATGGTGGTACAAGAGATAGGAATAGTGTTTCAAATCAATACATCCTACCTGGGTGGATTTGATTTAAATCAAACCGATTTAAATCACTAGTCAGTAAGGCTTGATTTAAATCATAGTTTTTTACATAAAGATTCATATTTGGACAATTTTTCTGTTGTACTTAGGAAGGAGAAAAATAATCATTACCTTAATGACAATTTAAATTCAACTGAAACAATAACATTACAGCATGTTATTTGCTTAAACATCCATGGTTGTTAACTAATTTGGCTAAAGAAAATATATATATTTTAAGAAACTTGGACTGTCAGCCCAGCCTACACAAGAAGAGCTTAATAATGTCCTCTGTAGCTCACTCGTCATCTTCATCTTCTTCTTTGTTCATAATCTGGAAAAGAAAAACAAGCTTTCCTGCTTTATCAGGAGTCGGGACCCAAACGATTTCTCAATTTAGAATGAATGAGTCCAAAGGAAGAGAATATTCTTTCAACGCCCGCAGAAGAAGCTACTGCTGTTAACCACTTCCCATCCGGGCCATTTGCCCCCTTCCTGACCAGGCCTAATTTTACAAAACTGACATATCTCACTTTATGTGGTAATAACTTTGGAACGCCTTTATTTATCCAAGTCATTCAGAGATTGTTTTCTCGTGACACATTGTACTTCTTAAATTTGTACGTCATAAATTTGAGTCAATATATTTCACCTTTTTATTTATGAAAAAATCACAAATTTACCAAAAATGTAGAAAAATTCACAATTTTCTTAATTTCAATTTCTCTGCTTTTAAAACAGAAAGTGATACCTCATAAAATATTTATTACTTAACATTCCCCATATGTCTACTTTATGTTGGCATCATTTTGGAAATGTCATTTTATTTTTTTAGGACGTTAGAAGGCTTAGAAGTTTAGAAGCAATTCTTCCCATTTTTAAGAAAATTGCAAAAACCCACTTTTTAAGGACCAGTTCAGGTCTGAAGTCACTTTGTGGGGCCTAAATAGTGGATACCCCCATAAATGACCCCATTGTAGAAACTACACCCCTCAAGTTACTTAAAACCGATTTTACAAACTTTGTTAACCCTTTAGGCGTTCCACAAGAATTAAAGGAAAATGGAGATCACATTTTTTAATTTCACTTTTTGGGCAGATTTTCCATTTTAATCCAATTTCTTCTTTAACACATTGATGGTTAACAGCCAAACAAAACTCAATTTTTATTACCCAGATTCTGCCGTTTACAGAAACACCCCACATGTGGTCATAAACTGCTGTATGGGCACACGGCAGGGCGCAGAAGAAAAGGAACTCCACATGGTTTTTAGATGTCCCATTTGAAGCCCCCCTGATGCACCCTTACAGTAGAAACTCCCAAGAAGTGACCCCATTTTGGAAACTAGGGGATAAGGTCCCAGTTTTATTGGTACTATTTTTGGGTACATATGATTTTTTGATCATTAATTATAACACTTTATGGGGCAAGGTGACCAAAAAATTGGTTGTTTTAGCACAGTTTTTATTTATTTATTTTTACAGCGTTCACCTGAGGGGTTCAGTCAAGTGACATTTTTATAGAGCAGATTGTTACGCACGTGACGATACCTAATATGTATACTTTTTCTTATTTATTAAAGTTTTACACAATAATAGCCTTTTTGAAACAAAAAAATTGTTTTAATGTGTCCATGTTCTGAGAGCTATAGATTTTTTTTATTTTTTTAGAGATTTTCTTATGATGGGGCTCATTTTTTGCGGGATGAGGTGACTGTTTTATTGGTACCATTTTGTGGGACATACGCCTTTGATCACTTGGTGTTGCACTTTTTGTGATGTAAGGTGACAAAAATGGCTTTTTTGACAGTTATTTATTTTTATTTTTTATGGTGTTTATTGGACTGGGTCGATTATGTGATATATTTATAGAGCCGACAGTCATGGACGCGGCAATACCAAATATGTATATTTTATTTTTCTATTTTTAAATTCTTTTTTTTATTCCTTACTTGGGGAATTTTTTTTTTTTTTACATGTGAAACCTTTTTTTTTTTTTTTTTTTTTAACATTTTATTTATTTTTATTTATTTTTTTACACTTTGCGTCCCCCATAAGGTCATACAAGACCTTTTGGGGGACATTTAACTTCACTTTTTTTTTGTCTTTTTTTTCACTGTTGATTTCTTCTGTAACTGGGGCTGACATAGTAGCCCCAGTTACAGGAGAAATGGACCCCCCAGAGAGGCTGTACAGCGCAATACTTTGCTGTACAGCCTCAGTGCAGGGCTGATCGAGGTCTGTGAAAGACCTCACAGCTCCTGCACTCACCCGGCTCAGGCAGTCACATGTCCTGGAGATCATGCTGATTGGACTCCAGTGAAAACAGCTGCTGGGGGAGTGTAAATGTTCCGATCTCCCTCTCCTGCCAGCACTAATGAGAGGGAGACAGTACAAGCCTTTCTGAGCGCTGTAACTGCAAATTACAGCGCTCACAACACATGCTCTGGAGACAATGCTGATTTGTCACCAGCTGCTGGGGGATCGCTGGTGTGGTGTGAATGTATCGATCTCCCTCTCCTGCCAGTGCTACAGAGAGGGAGACGGTACAAGCATTTCAGAGCGCTGTAACTGGAAATTACAGCGCTCACATGCCCCGGAGACCATGCTGATCGGTCTCCAGGGCTTACAGTTTAGCATTACAATCGCAATGATTAGTTTAAATACCGATCTCCCTCTCTGATTGGCAGAGAGGGAGATGGTAGATGCATTTGTGATCGCTCTGACTGCTTGTCAGAGCGATCAAAAGCCCGGAGACCAGCAAAAAAGGTCTCAGGGTAAAGCTCCATGTTCTTGGCTGTCAGGAGGGAGCTGAGTCACGGAGTTTCTATGTACAGGCGCGGAGCACAGGGGGGAAAGCTGCAGGACGTTTTAAAACGTGCTTTCAGAAATAGAGATCCACCTCCTGGACGTTCATAGTCAATGGGCAGACGGGAGGTGGTTAAAAGTGAAATCATTACTTGAACAGTCTCTAAATCCAAGTGCTTAAGTGACTTCCACCAGTTCACTGGTGTGACTTTCTTTAAAATATCTTCAGCAAACATATATTTCTTGAGTGGTTCCCCCTTGGCTTTGAAGTTCATTATAGTTGGCATTACAGATGGATAATTGCTGGATACCCCTGTCATAGCTAACTCCTCTTCCTCAGCACTTAAGTTTTGACCCTGATACTGGATATTGACAATATTTGCCAAAAAATGAGCTGGAGACAGTGCTTGTCCCATTCGTTTTTTTAATGCTTGTAATTTAATTCTGTCCATGTGTAGTTCTGTTTTTAAGTGTTCACTCAGTTCCTTCCAAATTTCAAGAGCATCAGCAATAAAACAGCTATTTTTCTGTATTTTGTTTAAAGCTTCAGAGATGGGTTTCAGGATGCTCAGCATATGTTCAACATTTCTCTTAAGCCCAATGTTGAGGATTTTGGCCATGACAGTGCCATCTATTTTATCTCGATTTTCTTCACAAACTGTCATCAGAATAGGCCAGTTCTTGATATACTGCTCAAAACAGTCCACCACAGAGTCCATCTAACATCTTGTGGGAGTGTTAGCTTGGTTCCACCCATCCTGTTCAGAGCTGCTGCAGCAAAATGATTGTTACGAAAGTATTTAGCAATTTCAACAACATTAGTCTTTATTCCTGGAACACTTAAGTCTTTGGCTAAGAGGTGCAGCAAATGAGCACTGCAACCATATGTTATTAGCTTTGTATTCCCTTCCTGCTCTTCTAAATTTCTTCTCATCTTGGAAACATTTGCAGCATTGTCTGTGACCAATATATAAACTAATATATTTTCCTCAAAAAGCATTTTATATTAAAAAATCTGATTTTAAATCTAAAAAATCTGATTTAAATCTAAAAAATCTGATTTAAATCTAAAAAATCTGATTTAAATCTAAAAAATCTGATTTAAATCTAAAAAATCTGATTTAAATCAAAAAAATCCGATTTAAATCAAAAAAATCCGATTTAAATCTAAAAAATCTGATTTAAATCTAAAAAATCTGATTTAAATCTAAAAAATCCGATTTAGATTAAAAAAATCCAATTTAAATAAAAAAAATCAGATTTTTTTTTCAGATTTTTATTTAATTTTTATTTATTTTTTAAATCATTGATTTTTATCCACCCTGCATCCTACCTGGATGATGTTCCTCATTGAAGTGCCAATTACCTGTCTGTGTGTACCAGGTTTATACCTTTCAGCCCCTCCTCTAGTGTGCAGCATGCATGTCTCTGAGAAAAGCACCTAGGAATGTGACCCTCTCAGCACAATGGTGGTTGGGTATGCTATCTTACTATCCCTAACTCACTACATTACAGGGAATATCACTACATAGAATATAGAAGGTCATATAAAATAGGACAGAGTTGAAGGGGACAGAACCAATCAGTACCCTTACAAAACAAGTAGTGTTTAGGGATGAGCGAACCTGGTGAAATTGACCCGAACCAGGATACCATTAAAGTCAATAGGGACCCGAACTTCACTTTATTATTTTCAGAATGCTAAATAAAATGGCCATTGAGGGGTTAAAAATAATTTTAAAAAACTCACCTCATCCACTTGATCGCGCATCCGGTCAGGACCTGCGATGACGTCACACGTGGTGAGCGCGGTGACGTCATCGCAGGTCCCGCTGAATGAGGATAGAAGAATCTGAAGAAAGAAGAGGATACTGGCTGAGCGATCAAGTGGATGAGGTGAGTTTTTTTTTTATTATTTGTAACCCCTCAGTGGCCATTTTATTTAGCATTCTGTCTTAACCATGTTATAATAGAAAGTAATAAAATCACCCGAACACCGAACTTCAGTAAAAAAAAGTCTGGGTTCGGGTCCGGGCACCCAAACTGGCAAAGTTCAGTACAAACCCGAACTTTGCAGTTCGGGTTCGCTCAACTTTAATAGTGTCAGAATACCCTGTCCAATATGAACCATCTTTGAAGAACCTGGAGCCATCTAACCTGTCCTTTCACCAGAATGGGTCATCTCTGTGTGTCTCTTCTGCCTTTTCCCATTGTTTTTCAAAGCGCTTTGTCTCCTCCTGCAATCTCGTCTTCTACTTCCATTATAACACATATCATTTTTCTAATTTGTTTTTATTTTCTGATTGTAGATTCTTTTTATCCTATTTCCAGAACATAAGTCATCTTACCTGATCTTTTCTTAACAGCATTTACAGATATGCTTTACAGAAGCCACATGGGCCATAGATACAATGGTCTGGCGCTGACCTCATTGACTTCTTTCTGGGGATGCTCTGTGACCTGTGCAGAGGTCAAGAGGGAGCAGATAAGCTGAGATATCACCTACTGTGTATGGTGGATTCTGTGCTATCTGTCATTCTAATCCTGCCTGCAGTTTTAAGAAGATGACTGTAGGAAGGTGACCTGTATAGACCAAGAAGTAGCTCCTACTATTTTGCTTACTGGTCTGTGCAAAATTTGACGGATTTTAGGATTTTCTTTTTTAAATATAGATAATAAGGAAAATAAAATATAACACTGTCTACAATTCTTTTTAGAATATGTTTAACATAAAAACTTTAGGGGGCATTTATTAAAGGGATTCTGTCACCTCCCCTCAGCCAAAAAACGATTTAAAAGCAGCCATGCAGCACAGCTTACCTGGATTAGGCTGTGCTGTTTAATCTTGAAATCCGTCCAGCAGTTACTTTAAAAAACGACTTTGATCAATGAGGAAATGCGTCCTGAAGGTGCCCAGAGGGGCGTTTTTTTCTTCCTAGTGAGCCCAGTACCGCCCCTCTTTCAGTGCCCAGCCCGCCTTCCTTGTATTTTCTAACTGCCGCCCCCAGCCTGCCACAGCCTCTCCTGCCTCTCCTCCCCCTCCCTCACGCCGAACGAAGTCTCGCACAGGCGCAGTACCCACTGAGGGCTGCGCCTGTGCGATCATCAGGAGACTGAGGGCGGCAGCTTCATCTTCGTCACTGGGCATGCGCCGAGCCCAGTGACGTCCGATGCTCGCTCTTCCCTCAGTCAGCAGGGAAGAGAGAGCATCGGACGTCACTGGGCTCGGCGCATGCCCAGTGACGAAGATGAAGCTGCCGCCCTCAGTCTCCTGATGATCGCACAGGCGCAGCCCTCAGTGGGTACTGCGCCTGTGCGAGACTTCGTTCGGCGTGAGGGAGGGGGAGGAGAGGCAGGAGAGGCTGTGGCAGGCTGGGGGCGGCAGTTAGAAAATACAAGGAAGGCGGGCTGGGCACTGAAAGAGGGGCGGTACTGGGCTCACTAGGAAGAAAAAAACGCCCCTCTGGGCACATTCAGGACGCATTTCCTCATTGATCAAAGTCGTTTTTTAAAGTAACTGCTGGACGGATTTCAAGATTAAACAGCACAGCCTAATCCAGGTAAGCTGTGCTGCATGGCTGCTTTTAAATCGTTTTTTGGCTGAGGGGAGGTGACAGAATCCCTTTAAGGCCGGCGATGCATATGCTGGTCTTAATCAGTCTGCGCTGCCAGTGGATGCGCCAAAGTTATGTAGAGACGCAAGCCTGTACATAACCTTGGCTCTTGCTGCCATCGGCTGTGTGACACGATTTAAAGTATGCCAGCTCCCTTTAAGGCCATTTTTGCACACCATAAACTGGCGTGGAAAATAATGAATGAGGCAGGCCGGCCCTCTTGCCCACCCATGCTACTCCCCTTTTTCCCACCATATCGTAAAAGTGACGTGAGTGGTGTAAAGGCACAGATTTGCGACCTAAATATGCCACAAAGTGTTGTAAAATAAATAATAAATGACGGCCTTAGTTTAAACAATACGTCATTTTCTGAGTCTAAGACTATGTCGGTAGCCTTTGCTTAGGCCTCAGTTCTAGTTGGCTCTTTAACTAGTCCTAACTAGATTTCAGAGTTATAACAATACAAACATAAAACAGACAAGAGCCCATTTGACAGCCCCTCAGGTGAAGAAGTATTGCTCATGAGACTAATCAGTTTGTTAGAATCAATTCACTTATCTCTACTTATAGGTTTATCTTCTCTATAATTTGGAAAAACCACAAATTTATTTATTTTTTTTCTTAACAGAAAATCCCAGTAATAATTTTGAGGAGAACTTCATGTGGCCACTAAATTATAAAGCAGAAGATGAAGATATCATGCAGAACTCTTCAGGAGAAAACCTTAACTTACATCCTGGACTTTACAGTACAGATCTGTTATATAATACATCTAATCATCAGGAACTTTTTTCTAACCAATCAAAGATTGTTACCACAAGTACAGGTCAGGAAGGAGGTAACAACATGTTTCAGTTCACAAATAGATCAAGTCTTTCCACACACATAAGAATTCACACAGGGGAGAAGCCATACTCCTGTTCAGAATGTGGGAAATCTTTTGCATATAAATCACATCTTGTTATTCATGAGAGACGCCACACAGGAGAGAAACCATATTCATGTTCAGAATGTGGGAAATGTTTTACAGATAAATCAAATCTTGGTACACATGAGAAAATTCACATAGCAGAAAAGCCATTTTCATGTTCAGAATGTGGGAAATTTTTTGTACAAAAAGCAGGACTTGTTAACCATGAGAGAATTCACACAGGAGAGAAGCCATTTTCATGTTCAGAATGTGGGAAATGTTTTACACGGAAATCAAAACTTGTTAAACATGTGAGAATTCACACAGGGGAGAAGCCGTATTCTTGTTCAGAGTGTGGGAAATGTTTTGCACAAAAAACAGGGCTTGTTAAACATATGAGAATTCATACAGGAGAAAAGCCTTATTCATGTTCAGAATGTGGAAAATGTTTTTCACAAAAATCAATTCTTGTTAAACATGTAAGAATTCACACAGGAGAGAAACCATATTCATGTTCAGAATGTGGGAAATGTTTTTCAGGAAAATCAAGTCTTGCTATTCATGAGAGACGTCACACAGGGGCAAAACCTTATTCATGTTCAGTATGTGGGAAATGTTTTATAGATAAATCACATCTTCTTATACATGAGAAAATCCACACAGGAGAGAGACCATTTTCATGTTCAGAATGTGGGAAATGTTTTATAGATAAATCAAGTCTGGTTAAACATCAGAGATTTCACACAGGAGAGAAACCTTATTCATGTTCAGTATGTGGGAAGTTCTTTTCAGATAAATCACATCTTGTTAGACATGAGAGAAATCACTCAGGGGAGAAGCCATATTCATGTTCAGAATGTGGGAAATGTTTTAAACAAAGATCAGAACTTGTTAAACATCAGAGAATTCACACGTTAGAGATGCCATATTCATGTTCAGAATGTGTGAAATATGTTAGACAAAAAACAGACCTTGTTACACTAGATATAGCCAACACAGAGGAGAAGCCAAATTCATGTTCACAGTGTGGGAAGCACTTTTTAGAGAAATCAAATCTTGGTATACATGAAAGAATTGACACAGCAGAGAAACAATTTTCACATATTTTAACATATCAGGTTATTAATTGACCTTAAATAGATTTTCCAGGAATAACTAACTTGTAAGTGATACCAGAGCCTGCCTCCACTTGAAAGAGTCATAGTTACCTGCTCCCTAGTCCTGCACGCTGGCTCCCGTGTGTCCATCTTTCAATCATTGGTTTGTTTACTTCCATCCAGGCATGGTCATCTGCTCTGCTGCAGCCACCTACTAGCTATATCAGTGACATGTCCGCAAGGGACTCTAAACTAATCAGATTCATTGAGAAGTTCACAAAAATTTATCTGACAAACTAATCCAGAGTTGTTTTTTTTATTTGTTGTGGACAAATTGACCAAAACCATTTTAATGGGGAACAAAATTTGCTGGACAAACGGGGGAGGATAAAGGATGACATGATATGGGGAGGGCTTGTCCTGATTTGCTCAGAGGCTGAAAGCCTGATCAGCCAATCAGGGTGCAGTATTCAGACAGGTCCTTCTGACAAAAAGGAAGAAACTGCATTTTGTGCGCAGCTAGGGATGTGAAAGCATGTGCAGTGGCTGAGTCTACAATTGTAAGCCAGTAATCTAGATGTACTAGGACACTATAGGGAACGAATAGGGATATAATTGTGTAGATTTTAGGGTTTTATCAGGGAGAGCGAGGGACTGGTCACTGTCTGAGAGTTGTGCGTTGTTTCATACAGCTTGCTGGCAAGTTGTGGATTACAAAATCCTGCAAGAAACAATTTTTTTTCTGGATGAACAGCCAGTCGCCGGCTTATTGCCAGCACCTCCAGCATCATTAGCATATATTCTGCTGCAAATGCTGAGCAATTATCCTCTTTTTTTCTGAACACCAATTTCAATTTACTGTTGTAATTGGGCATTTCAGTGCATTATACCTGTATTATTGAACACATTGTATTACTGCAAGATACCTTTGAGTGTTTCAGTAAAGGCATTTACTGCACTAACGCCATAAGTATACCTGTGCTATTGAATGTGTTGTATTACTATAAGATAACAGATATAAGATAAACTGCATTATTATACACGTGTTACCAAATGTGCTTTACTGTAAAAACTGCATTACTATACCTATGTTAGTGAAGGCATGTTACTGCAAAAATTGCACTAGTATACTTATTTTAGTGAATGTGTTGTATTACTTTGTTACTGTGTATTTACAGCGAAAGCATTTTACTGCAAAAACTACATGATCAGTTTTAACTGTCTATACCTGTGTGTACTGTGTTTGTTTGTAGAAGGGAAGCGACATTTAATTGTTCCTTTTTATTATTTCAGAAAAAACACCTGCACTGTGCTAGTACTATTTAATAATCTGTATACCCGTGACTTTTCATTTATAGGCTTCATAATAAAATGTCTGGTGGCGAAAGATTCATGCCTCGACATCCCAGAGTAATAATATGGGTAGTAGTGCACATGGCAGTAGAGGCACCAGCCATATGGCTAGTAGCAGCAGACCACAGTACTCCTTTATTTACAATTATTATTGAGGACAAATAGGATGAGTTTGTGGACTGGATGGCTCACTCCTTTTCTCAATCGCAGCAGCATGATGTCGATGTCACCTTTTGAGTATGGTACTATGCCTTGGAGCCAGAGATCACGGCATTCCTCCGGCTCCTCATCCTGCTTGCAGCCCTAGAGAAGCCTCTCAGTTGTATCCTCTCTGTCTTCATTGCTCCCCTTTTAGTGGGGCACATTCTTTTTCCCTAAGAAAAGGCAACACAACCCCATGTGCTATGCAAGATGCTGAAGGTGGTCTTCCTGCTGATGACTTGTGTGAGAAGCGTCAGCATTTGGACTGCCATGAGAATGTTCAGACAGAGTTACCATGTATAGCTATGGAACTAATAGTAGTGGCATTTGTAGCTACATTGATGGAGGTAGGGGCAGTGGTAGCAACAGTGGCATTTGGACCAAATACAGAGGAGGAAATTGTGAGGAGGCAAAGGAGCCTTAGATGACATATCACAGTCTAACAGATTAGGGTGCTGAGGAGAGGCGGTGGTAACATCCATAGAGTAGGACATTGGGCGCAGCAGCAATAAAGAGCAGAGGCAACATACAGCCAAAACTCCCCTAAAAAATTGGCAGGGTCAGATCTGCCTCTGTTTTGTTTACCCCTGGAACTGTTGATACTGGGCACATGCTAAAAATATGCCAGTTCGAGGCGAAGTTTGGCTGCCTCTAGCTCTGTGCGAGCATCTCCTATATGGTGGTTTTTCTCCATAAGGCCATCACACAAAACCGCTGCTGTGAGCAAGATCTGTGGGCATTAAAAACACAAACATAGGTACCAGGGCTCTATTACAGCACATGGGGGGAAAATACAACTGGCCGCCATTCTGAGTTGGAACAAGTCTGCCTTCCTTCTCCTGGTCTTCTTTGTGGCAGCCAGCCCGGATCCCTTAGCAGTACAGTGTACTTGTCGTCGTCGTCGTCATCATCATCCGTTGCTTCTCCTGCTCAGACTCCTTGTCTACTGCTCCATTGTGAGACATCCATAACGGAATGTGTGGCCATGAGAAAACGATTTAACTAAAACTCCCACCTGGCCAAGTTGCTGGCGTTGCAGTTGCTGCTATACTACAAAGTTGTAGTAATTGTGGCACAGAATCCGTGCCTTCCCCAAAATTGAATTGAGCAGGCATTGCTTCATCCGTCCAGCTGTGCATAAAACTTTTCTCATCATTCTGTAAATGTGGCACAGTTCCACACCTTAACCAAAATCTAATTCTGTATGATATTTGTATTTCTGGCCATCTGTTAGTTTAAAAAAGATTGTTTAAAATTGGCTCATTTTATAAATTACTTTCTCAAGTATATAATAGGTCATTTACTAACAGAAATGTACCTATTTTGGTGTATTTCTGGCGCAGATTGCAGCACAAAGGTTATTTGCGCCACAATCTACGACTTTTCCCCACAGGGGAAGGGGATGGCCGGGATTTCACCCAGCTCCAACTGAGGTCAATGATTAGAATTGACATTGCTGACGGTGGCTATTTATCGCTGGCACCATCACCATAGGCCAATGCCACTATCTGCCTGCCTACCATCATGTTCTGTACTTTATGGCTCATGTAACCTCTGTAGCTGCTGCTCCCTGATGCTAATCATCCACTTCAGAGCCAAAATCACCCCATCAGATAAATCTACTCACATTATAATCAATGTTAAAAGGGTTTACTTCTGATGACCTTTCATCTAGGTCATCAATAGCTGATCGTGGGGTCCAACACCCCAGACACCTGTCAATCAGCTGTTTGAGAAGGCACTGGTGCTCTGTGAGTGCCACAGCCTTCCCTCAGCTCACCAATCACAGCTACGTCCATTTGATAGCGGCTGTGGTTGGTATCGCAGCTGAGCCCCATTCACTTCAATGGAGCTGAGCTGCACCTAGGCCATGTGACCAAAGAATGTGAAGTCACATAGCCTAGGGAAAGGTGGGAAAAGGTTGCAGTGCTACTGAGAGTGCAGGCACCTTCTTGAACAGCTTATCATCAGAGGTCCCAGAAGTTGGACCCCCACTTAGCAGATATTTATTACCTAACCTGAGGATAGGTCATCAGTAGTGAAGTCTCAAATAAAAAACCCTTAGGTGGATTACTAACAGATAAATCTACTTTACTTTTTTCTTCAGCAGTCGTTCCTGCCTGTCGCCACCCTTTCTCAAAGGGGGTACATGATCAATCACTCTAAACTTAAGTTGACTTACTGAATGTCCATATTTGGAAAAATGTCTGGAAAGAGAATATTTACACACTCACAAGTGTTGTCAGAAGAAAGAATAGCTTGTTGTGAACAAGCCTACGAAAATTCTGCCTTTTAACTGGGAGTGGCAGCAATTTAGTGTGACTGTGGAAAAGGTTAGATAATAGTGGCATGTGGCCATAATATTAGTGGCAGCAGTAGCAGCATAGCATGGAAGAGACAAGACAGTAGATGGGCGCGGCTGTTTAGCAGTGATAGTAGTAGCATCAGTAAGGGCAATTGTGTAGTGGTAATAGTAGGGCAGTAGGAGGATTGGCAGCAGGGAGCAACAACTGTGGCAGTTGTTGCAGCAGCCAGGCAGTACAGAACATGGTAGTAGCCAGGCAGACAGCGGCAGTGGCATCTATACTGTGTAGAGCATGATGGTAGACAGGTAAACAGCAGCGGTGGCATGATGGGGCACCATCAGGAAATGCGGATCTATTCATCGACCTCAGCTGGAGGTGTGTGAAAGTCCTCATGAATCCATGACTACTTCCTTTTGACAAAATTTATGTTTTGTACACTGGTGGAGGACAACTTCACCTGTTAGAGTGGCACAATGCCCCCTGCTGCATTGAAACCCCCTCTGAGATGACACTGAAGGCTGGATGAGAGAGAAAAGAGAGAGAGCATAATGAACCACCTTGAAACATTGTTTAAGTCTGCCTGCCAGAATTTCATGGGGTCGGGGAACATGGTATGCACCTAACAAAGGTCAGAGTCCAGGTAGGACTGAACCTAGTTGTTGAGGTGGTACAATTCCGTTTGCTGATTTTGAATCAGTCTGGCGATGCACATGAAAAATTGTTCCATCATGTTGATACAGAACTGGCTACTGATATTCTGCTGCTTGTGATAGTTGAGACAGCGGGAGGTGAGTGACTCTCCGGGTGTGTGGAGGAGAGAGGCCTCCCAGTCAACACACAACTGCTCGCTAAAACCTGTGGCAAGCTGCGTACATACTGTTTCCTGGTAATAAACCAATTTGGCATTTATTTCGGCAACAAGAAAACATTCCCCTATTTTGCTTTAATGGCGAGGGTCTAAAAGCATGGCTATCCAGTGATCGTCAGACTGCTTGATTGTGAGGATATGGCCGTCATTATGTAAGCAATCATACAGTTGGCCATATTGTCCAGCATGCCCAAGGACTCAGTTCTTACCATCTCTGCACCCCACTGAGATGATTGGGTGTCGTGATTGTCATTATCAGCCGATTCTTACTCATTTTCCACCACTGACTCCTCTTGCAGTGGTTATTCCTAATCCTCCTCCAGGGGACTTTCTCCACATGGGTCCCCAACAGCTACAGGGTGGCCATCAAAATCCATAGGCTGGTCTGATTCCACTGTCCCTTGTTGCATCAACATGAGCATCTGGTCTAAATATTAGGGGAATTACATCATTGATGACAAATGTGGTGGCCTCTTCGAAGGGCCTGAGCACACGACAGGTGTTTCTGATAAGCTGCAAAACATACTGCCTGCTGAAGTGGTTTGTTGTATGACAAAATTATTCATGGCTTTACGCTGCTTATACAGATGCTCTAGCACATGTAAGGTGGAATACCAGTGAATTGGACCATCGCAGATCAAGTGGTGCAATGGCAGATCGTTCTGTTTCTGCAAGTGCAGGAGGGTATTCCTTGCCAAATAAGAATGGCTGAAATGTGAGGACAGTCTCTGCAAGCCAGTATAGTTTATCAAAAAGCTTTGCATGACTAAATTTATCACGTGTCATGCAGAGAGCATGTGTTATTTTCACCCAAACGCAGAGCGTCCACAATGTTTTGGCCATTGTCACTGACCACCTTGACCCGTTGAATTTGGCAGGAAGACAGCCAGTAGGACGTTTACTGCTTGATGCACTTTAGCAAGTGATTGGCTGTGTAGTTACTCATACCCAAGCTGATCAGCTCTAACACGGCATAGCAATGCTTCACTTTGCACATATGATAGTGCAACGTCCTGGTGCCCATGTCTGGGGTATCCCTTGCTCCTTAAGAGGTTTTTACGATATATGTCCCTCTGTTAGAGCAAGTAGTCGTGACGCCAGTTGCAGTTAAGCAATGAGGACATGGAGTCCCCTTTGTAGATGGTAGTGTTGGTACCAAGATATAGGCTTGCCAGAGTGGTGTAGAGTGGCCTACAATTTCTCTTAAGGTGTTATATGCACGTGTCACGGTGCTCCTACCTGGATATCCTTGGATCCCAGACTTGGTTGGACGAAGCAGTACAAAAAGGGGTGAATAACTTGGATAATGAAGGAATAATTGAGTCCAGACTTGTAACGTTGAACACAGCTTTACTTGGCATAAACTTTATCAAGGAACAATCTTCCAAACTTTATCTTGGTCATCAGCAGGCATTGGCTTAACTTCTGGCAGGCAAACACTTCTGCAATAATCTCAGCTCTGCTATGCTGTAGCTTTCTCAGCTATGCTGGCTGGACTAAATAGGAACTTAGCTGTCTGTGGTCTGTCTCTTACTTTATCTTTAGTCCTAGGAACTTCTTCCTGTTTTAAAGCTCACTTAGTTTGGATTTAGGCAATGCTTACCCAGGAGGGGACATGCAACCATGTAGACCTCACAGGCAGCCCTGTGGGCCCAGCAGAGCATGCAGTGCTCTGCGGGCCTAGCAGAGCAGGCAGTGCTCTGCTGGTCGACACAGAACACCTCCCCTTAGGAAGGGTAACTTAGACTGACCTCTAACTAACTCCGTCTCTAGAGAGGGGAATAGAATGGAAGAAGGGTTCCATTCTATCTAACACAGCTCTGCACAGAATTCATTTAAACAGTAATTAGAAAGGGAATACATACACACATATTTCAGGAAATGGCAATAAATATAGGAAATGACACATGAAGCACCACCAAAGATAGTAGGGGGCCCAAAAGAGGTGGTAATGCCACTCTGGGGTATTACAATAGGAGGGAGGAGGAGGAGGAATGCTCTGCCCTGCTTCTGTTAGGGACAGGAAGATGGTCCATGGAGAAGGATGTGGAGGAGTTGGATAAGTGCCTGTTGTGGGAAACAAACCATTACAAACATGAAAATATCAAGAGGACCTGGCCTTGTTGCTGTGGTGCTGCCATGAAAAACATTGACCCAGTGGGCTGTGGAAGACATGTACTGCCCCTATTGATAACATCTGCTCCTGGTGTCCACCGTGGTGTGCACCTTGTCACACAAATAATCCCAGCAGACGTTCTTGCTTCCAATACGTTATATTTTTTATTTCATATTCAAAAATTACAAAGTTACAGGACGCGTTTCAGCCCGTCCAGCCTTTCTCAACTGCGTGAAAGGCTGGATGGGCCGAAACGCGTCCTGTAACTTTGTAATTTTTGAAGATGAAATAAAGAATATAACGCATTGGAAGCAAGAACGTCTGCTGGGATTATCTGTTGGACTTTGACAAGGGAATGCCCCTTCCCGTGCAGCCTGAACAAGAAACGTAAGCTGTTGAATCTTTTTTCAACACCTTGTCAGACTGTGAAAATTGCATGAGCGGAACACGTGAGAGTACAAGGCAGGGATGGCCTTTTTTTTTCGAGAAATAATGCCAGCTAGGTATCCTCCAGCAACGCTGAGTGCACTCCATCAGCTCCCTAAAGGCAGCAGAATCTATTGCCAGCAACTTGGCCAGATGGGAATTAAGCTTGGGCACCAGCGGATTGCTGGGCCCATAGAGTTGTTTCTTGACCACAGATTCTGTTATCGTTGGCTAAAGATGGAGTGGAGGGAGGAGTCGTCTGAGTGGGAGAAGCAGTAAGTGATGATGACAAGGACACTGTACTGCACGTGGATTTGGCCGCAAGGAGGACATTCTTGTTGCTCTACCTGGTGGCTACTTCTTATTTTCCCGCAGTAAACGATGATGACGCTTTATGTGGTTCAGTAGAGCCATGGTGCCTATGTTTGTGTTTGAATGCATTGGCTTATTTTATTCCTGCAAACCTTGCACATTGTAATGCACCTGTCTTCAAGCACTGTGAAGAAAAACTGCTAGGTGGGAAATACTCACACAGAGTTAGCAGTGGCTGAGCTTGGCTTAGGTCTGGTATGTTTTTTGTGCCTAATGCACCCACAGTATTAGTGGCATCAGCAGTTCCTGAGCTAACCATAATAGAATCTGATCTGGTAGTTATTGGGAAGCTCTGGCCATATGTTACCTCTGCTCTTTATTGCTGCCACCACCCTCCTCCTCTGATGTTGACTCCTCCGCAGCTCCCTGATCCATCTCCCAGGTCCAGTTCAACACACAATCATGTCATAGTCAATACCATGCACGCCACTTTGATCAGACTGTGATATGTCATTGTGGGCTCTTTGACCCCCCCTTTCCGATTGCCTGCTCTATATTTGCCCAGAGTGCCACTATCACTACCACTGGCCCTACCCCCACCATCATGGCTACAGCCCCTACTATCACCACCAACAGATATACACATGGGATTCCATGCCTCCTGCTGAACCTCCTTCTCATAGTAGTCCAAACACTGACAAATCTTATTAACAGAGAGACTCTCGAGTATTTTCCATAATGCTTGGTGGGGTTTGGTTGCCACTTGTTATGAAAAAAGAAGATACCCCACTAGAAGGGGGCAGTGAAAACAGGATACGAGCAGCAGGAGGAATGCTGTGATCTCTGGCTCCAAGGCACAGTGACTCAAAAGTGACCTGCACATCATCTTGCTGTGACTGAGAGGAGGAGTGAGCCATCCAGTCCACAATATCATCCTGTTTGTCCTCAATAATAATGTTATGCCTTTCGGAAGCCAAGAAGAACTGTGGCCTGCTACTACTACTACTAGCCGAATGGCTGGTGGAGCTTCTGCCGCTTGCTACACAGATTCTGACTCTGGGAGGATGAGGCATGAGTCTTTTGTTTTGCACTCTTCCATTCTGTAGACATTTTATTATGAGGCCTATAAGTGAAAAGGCTCAGGTTTTCTGTAAATGAAAAGTCACAGGTTTGGTACAGATTCACCACGCAACCCAAAAAAAACGTTTTGTCTGGTATTGGGCAAAAAACATTTGTCCTATAGTAAATCGAGTGTGCGGATTACATATCCAAAGTTAGAATTTTTGTAACGCGTCACAAAAATTTGTTATGCATAAGTATGCCTAAATGAATTGAGCACTTGGAAAGCATTGAATAATTTTGAACAGAACGAGTTTTACTCCAACAATTACCTGATCTACATCAAAGTTTGCGTAGTAAATAGTGTATGAAAATGTAATGGAATAACAAAATTTCAAAAAGTCTTGTTTTTCAGTTTAAAAGTCTTACTTGAGCAAGGCCCAGTACTATTAAAAGTGCTTCAGGCATCTGCTTTTGCATTTGTGAATGGTCATATTTCCGTTGCAAAACCAGCAGTAGTCCCCATCATGTTGGGATTCCAGCAGCCTTGATACCTGGTCTCCATTGTAGAAATATCTTTATGGAACCGCTCTCCATGTTCGTCATTTACTTGTCCTAAATTGGGTGGGAAAAAGTCAAGATGGGAATGTAAGAAATGCACTTTCAATGACATTCGGCAGTCAAGTTGTTCATATGCTGTAAGCATGTTGTCTACTAATTCAGCATAGTTTGCAGCTCGTCTGTTCCCAAGGAAGTTCTGCACTACTAGCACAAATGCATCCCAAGCTGCAAGTTCCAGAGGGTTGAGTTTTGTTCTGAATGTGTCATCATGCATTAGTTTGTTGATTTCGGGGCCAATAAAAATTCCGGCCTTTATTTTAGCATCAGTTTTCAGTGTGCTAAACTTCTCCTTCAAATACTGGAAACCATTTCCATCACGATCAAGTGCAATTACAAAATTTTTCATTAAACCAAGTTTAATGTGAATGGTGGAAGATAAACTTGAAGTGGATCGACCAGTGATTTGTGTTGTACATTGTACTGACCAACTGTGTGCTCGACTCTGAGAGGCCACTGTCTCATTTTATAATGATTATTGTCATTACGACTTCCATAGGCACAAGAAACACATATGGTTTGTGTGCCCTAACTGTAGGCCAAGCAGCAGTGCTAACACTTTTAGGTCAGCACAAATTTTCCATTTATGTTCTTAGTATTTGATCATTTTAAAAATTAACTCCATAGAGGCATGGGTCTCTTTCATTCCAACTGCATGAGCCAATGGAACAGATGGTTTTTCGTTACCATTGTGCAACAAGACAGCTTTCAAACTTGTTTTGCTAGAGTCTATGAATAGCCTCCATTCATCAGGAACATGTGTACCATCTAACGCCATCATAAGACCATTTACATCAGTACAGAAACAGACATCGCTTTCCATTGCATAGTATGCAGCTAACTTGGTGTGTCAATGACGAAAGTGTGAAGTTGTGGTGCCTCATTGTAGCAAATTCCATTCCTGAAGTCTAGAAGCTAGCAGTTCTGACTTTTCTTTAGATAATGACAGATCTCTTCCCAGATCATCTAAATCTGTGCGGCTGACCCTCGAGTTGTTCTGGATCAGGAAATACATTGTGACAATCAACATCATCTTCATCAGGATTAGAACCATCTGTTTCAATTGCCGTTCCTGCTGTGGGAGGGGCAGGCACTGGATTCTCTACATCATGTGGTACTGGGTTAAAAGCAGACTCAGTCAGGATACACAATTTGTCACTTGTTTCTCTTTTGAATATCCGGCAATTTTAGTCATGCAAAATTAACAGTCTGAAGGGTGATTTTTCTGCTCACGTCAAACCATAGGCACTGCAAAAGCCATTCCTTTCCTTTTACCATTCAACCACTGCGTTAGCCCAGAGTAACACACAGTGCAACAAACACGAGGTGTCCAGCTTTTATCTTGATCTCCAATTTTACAGTCAAAGTAATACTTGTAAGCAAGACGCACTCGCTTTGTCAGATTCTTGCGCTAATCATAAGTAGTGTATCTGCCACATATGTAGCAGAAATTGTCTGGATCGTTAACACATTTGCGTTTATCCATCTTAAGTTTCAAAACTGATAGCACTATAACAGATCACTTTATCAAAATCTGTCCAGCTTGCCTTATATACTTACTGCTGACATCAACCTGAGGACATCAACCTGAGTGCGTCCAGACAGGTCTGGACATGTCCATTGGAATATTTCCAATATTATGCATTCATATTATAACTGAATAGACTTTGCATGTATAACTTAAAATCTAGACATGTCAGGCAAATTCCGAGTTCATTTTGGAATCAGCGCGCTCATTTTAGTATAAATCGCATGTTTTTCTCTCAGTAGCAAAATCATTGTTGCGCGGTGAACGGTACTAGCAAAAATGCAAGTGTTTTGTCTTTTATTTAAAGACAGAGATGCAATTACATGTCCCCACTCTTCTACAAACTCAAGATACACTGGTATTAACAATTTACTTTGGAAATAAGGCAGTGTTTGCTGTGAAATATCTTTGAACTATGTGTTTAATATCACACAGGTTCAACATTTGTTATAGTAGTAAAAATGTCTATGAAAAACACGGTCTGCTGCAATAATGCATCCGCTAGCACTAATATAACAATGCAGTGTTTGTGGTGATGTCTTTGAGCTATGCATTTAATATCACACTAATTCAACAATGAATTTATTGTACTAAAAATGCCTATGAAAAACCAGGTCTGCTGCAATAATGCATCCGCTAACAATGCTGTGTTTGCCACAAAATCTCTTTTAAACTGTGTGTTTAATATCACTGGTTTAAAAATGGCGTTATTCTCATAAAATGCTTTTGCTATAATTTGGTCGAAAAAGGCTCTTTGTATGAGCTGAAATGTTGCCTACACCACATGGGTGAATAAATCAACATTTTTTATCTGGAGTGCTGTCCGGTTTCCTGTCTATAATATTGGGTAAGCAGCTATACCCTTGGACTTGGCACCCGCCATCTTTTTTCATCCAGTGCCACCATCGTGTTTCATTGTGTATCTCTCTCTCTCTGTCTGTGTGTGTGTGTGTTTTATCTTGCAGGGGGTTGGTCTTGAAATGCAGCTTTGGTAGGCTGAATTTTAGTTGTTGCAGCAGCAAGCAGCTTAAGCAAAGCGTGACCAGCCCCTCACTCCTTCAAAGTTTTTTTCTGATCAAATTCCCTAAACTCGACACAATTATATCATTTTATTATTTTCCTGTAGTGTCCCTATCACACTATAGTAATTGCTTGTGACTCTTTAATTGTTTTTTAGCGCACACTGCGGATGCACTTCTTCCAGGTCAGAAGATGAACAGAGTATGGTGCTTCTGCTGGTTCAGAATAGGCATCTCTCTGCCTACAGACAAGCCCTCCACTTCCTCCCAGTGTCATGTGATCCTCCATCTTCTTCATCCTTCATGATTTTTTCCCAACAATATTAACAGTACAATAGTACTGGTCGCTGTTTTTATGCAATTTGTCCGAAGTGAACCACAGAACCTTCAGATTTGTTTGGCTCACAAATTTTTTGTGAAGTTCTTAATTTATCCGTTTTGTTTAGAATCAATTCGCTCCTCCTTACATCAAACCAGCAGCCATCTTACATCGCTTGACATACCTTTATCCCCTACCCTTCTGATAATCACACTGATCTAACCTATAGAGAAATAAAAGAGCCCGGTCTATCACCGTCCAGACTTAAAGGGGTTTTCTGGCATTTTTCTACTGATGAACTATCCTCTAGATAGCAATAATGAAGGACCGGCACTCCTACGTAATCATTAACTGACCTTTATCCTAAATGATAATTAACATTTATCAAACAACATGTGAAGTGATATATGCAACTGTTTTCCCCCAAACCATAGCTTATCCAAGCGATTCTGAGAATGTTTTTTGTGACACAATGTACATTATGTTTAAGGTAAATATTTTACATTTACAGAAAATTTGGAAAAACATTTGCTATTTTCTAAATTTGAATTTCTCTGCTTTTAAGACATACCTTGTTCTGTCTTCATACAGGTTCACACAGTGTGCAGTCTGACATTTAGCATAAACCATTCCTGTCTTCCAAATAAGAGGACTGTTCTTTGTAGTCTAACTTGTTTATTGGCAAAACAGGAGTTTTTGATTGATTGATTGATTGATTGGTAAAACAGATATGCTTTTACAAGGATGGTGGAGTTTAAGAAGGAGAAATGCAGAAGGACAGCTCTGCTGATGTGCCTTGGTGACTGCAGGCTTCTCTTTCCCAGGATAATTTTCACACCCGCAATGCTTTGCACGACCCACAATGCAGCAGTCTTTGTAACAGGAAAGTGTAATAACAAACTGTAATATAACTTAACACCGCTAGATGGTGCTATCACCACACTAATCACTATAGAAATACCAAACCCTAGCAGACGTGATCTGTAATCATTTTTCCTAACCCTGCTGGCCAGAACATACCTCATAACCTCATAAAATAGTTATTAATTAACATTCACTATTTGTAAATGTCATTTTATTTTTTAGGACAGCAGAATGCTTTGATTTTTAGAAGCAAATTTTCATTTTTTTAAAGGAAATTTCCAAAATCCACTTGAGGACCAACTGAGTTTTTAAGTCATTTTGTGGGGCTTATGTCGTAGAAACCACACATAGATGACCCCATTTTAGAAACTACACCCCTCAAGTTATTCAAAACTGATTTGACAAATGTTGTTAACCCTTTACATGTTTCACGAGAATTAAAGAAAAATGGCGGAATTTAAAAATGTAACTTTTTTTTGCAGAATTTACATTTTAATAAATTTTTTCCTGTAAGGCAGCAAGGTTTAACAGCCAAGCAAACCTCAATATTTACAGAAACACCCCATGTTTGGTCGTCAACTGCTCTATGGGCATATTGCAGGGCTTAGAAGGAAAGGAGCGCCATATGGTTTTTTTGGAGGTCAGATTTTGCTTGAATAGTTTTTGGGCGCCATGTTACAAAAAGTGACCCAATTGTGTAAACTAAACCCCTCAAGGAATTTATTGAAGGGTGTACTGACCACTTTGATCCCACAGGCTTTTAATAGAATTTAAAAACATTTCCAATAAAATGTTGTATAAGCTCCCCATTTTTCATTTTCACAAGGGGTAACAAGAGAAAAAGCACCACAAATTTTAAGCATTTTCTCCTGAACATGGCAACAACTTATACGTAGTCGTAAATTGCTGTTTGGGCACAAAGCAGGAATCAGAAGAGAAGGAGCACCATATGGTTTTTGGAGGGCAGATTGTGATGGATTAGTTTATGGGTGCCATATTGCTATTGATCAGTCTCTGGAGACCAGTACAGCCATTTTCTGCTAACAATACATTTTATTTTTCACAAAGCATTTTTGAAAAAAAAAAATCCTGTTTTTGTGTCACCATTTTTTGAGAGCCATGTTGTTTAGATTTTTTTTTTGCCGTCTTTTGTGGGAGTTCATTCTTTGTGAGAGGAGTTGACGTTTTAATTAGTACCATTTTGAGGTACTGTACATAGTACCTTTTGATCGCTCACTATTAAGCTTTTCGTAAGGCAAAGTGACAAAAGTGACACCGTTTTTTGTTTTTGTTTACAGCATTCACCTGAAGGGTTATATAATGAAATAGTTTTATAGAGCAGGTCATTATGGATGCAGTGATACCTAATGTCCATTTTTTTTATTTTTGTTTGCAATCTTACACAATAAAAGCATTTATTTTTTAATGTTTTTTTTATATTTTTTTAAGTTTTTCTGTCAATTGTCAAGTGTAGGGACTCATATTTTGCAGGATGAGGTGACATTTTCAGTGGTACCATTGTGGGGTACATAGTACTTTTTGATTGCGTGCTACTACACTTTTTGTAATGCCAAGTGATCAATAAATTGCTATTTTGGAGTCGTTTAAAAAATTTTATGCCGTTCATCTGACAGGGTAGATCATGTGATATTTTTATAGAGCTGGTCATTACAGACGCGTCGATGCCTAATATGTTAATATGTAAATTATTATTATTTTTTTATTGTATACGGCTTAATGACATGAAAAGGCACTTTTTTCTTGAAACTATTATTTATTTAAAAAAGAAAAGAAAAAAGACGAGCCCCGATGCCTGTGGAAGGCAATAGGCTGCCTTCCCAGCCATCGGGTCCCCATCACCGCGGCATGGGGACTCAATGGGGTCAGAGAGGGAGGCCCCCTCACTCTGCAAACTCTGTGTATGCCATGGTCGGCATTGACGGTGGCATACAAAGAGTAAATGCTCCAGCATTTATGCATTCACCCATGCCGGCGTATACAGCAAAGGCTTGGATGTTAGGAACAGCTGGACCTCTGCCACTGATAGAGAGAACGCAGCACCTGCAACCACCCAACCAGCGCCATAGCTTTATGTCAGCTGTTGTAAAGTCACTTTCCTCTGTGCCATACATGTATGGCAGATTTTGGGAAGGAGTTAAAAATGTATACATACACTTGTTCAAAGGAGGTATGAACGTTTTATAACTTTGGAGAGAAGAGTCTGATCTATAGACAGATCTACAGGAGGCCATGTATTCAGTCGCTGTGTGCTTTTGTCTCCACAGATGGATCCAGGAGAGGAAATCCACCAGACAGATGTCCCCGTCCTCTGTATTCCCAGGACTGTCCAGATGAGAAGGTCCTAGAGAATCCTGAGGTAGATGGAGCTGAGCCCTATACACATCAATATAGGGGGGTCCTGCAGTCATAGAGGGGTCATAGATTGTGGGGGTCTCTTATGTGGATCTGTTAGATTTCCCACCTGTCTGCTGTATTGTACTGAATTGTTACAGATGAGAAATCAGGGGGAAGATCTGACTGATATTAAAGTGGAGAATGAAGAAGAGAGGATGATGGGCGATCACTCGTGTAAGAGTGAGGTGGAGGAGGACATTCCAGGAGATGTCACCACAGGTATGGAATCATAAATGGAGAAAGTGATCTCAGATTCTGTCCTTGGAGCCTTCAGGGCAGGAGGAGAATCTGATCACCAGCTGGTGTGTTGCTCTTTGATTGGAGATGTCCCCATCACATCATGAAGTGTTCCCCTTATCCAGCTGACAGTGATCTCTGATCAGATTCTTCTCTAATCCCGGCTGGTTCTGCAGGACATGACTCATCCAAACACCCACTAGAGATTATGCGGGCACAGCTTTTGTGTCTGTTCTATATGTACTCTATTGTGCAGGAAATGCATACCATCAATTTCCCTTAAAACACCCTGAATTCTTAGTTTAATAAACCCAATGGGTGCTGAAAGCCTTTATTAAAGACTGTGATTGATAATCTCAATCTTTCTATTCCACTACATCCCAGAAAATATCTATAAATGTAATATTTGGTGATGGTAAGGCCATTAGGCTGTACAGACCCCATTGTCGTGTCCATGAATTCGGCCTGAGACCTGTGCTTTACCTCATATATCTTGTTAAATATACACTATGGCCATGATCAAATAGTCTATAACAATATTCAAGAGAATCTCTGACTATACTATATACTATATACCTGTATGTGGTATGAAATAGATCTCATAAACCTGATGAGGTTGATGCACTTACGTTGAAATTCCATGTCAGAATGGCTGATGCTAAAAAGAGCATTTTATGAGTCCAGGTAGAACTAAAGAGCGTTCATGAGCTATACTCCATTTCTGTCTACCTTTAAACTATGTTCACAAGCTCTTTTCATTGCACCTCCTCCCCAACTGTTGCTGAATCTCACATGTAGCTTACTAAACTAGAAAACCCCTCTAAAACATAACCTTTAATAATACATAATAAAACTATTAAAAGAATTATATATAACCCCACATAAGTAATATGCATAGAGATAATAGAAGTGCCCACAAAAAGAGGGTTCAGCTAGATATACTGAAACAGATACTTAGGCAATATCCTGGGCAAGTACACATAGACAATACTATGTGAAAACAATGTGGGCTGCTTAGTAAATTTACTCACGGGTCCTGTGATTTTGGAAATATGCCCATTAGGGTTTATCATCAAAAATGGTGTTGTTGGGAGATGAACTGTCCCTGGGCGTCCCTTTTGGCTATCCCTGCCTAAAAGCGGAGCACCCGGCCGAAAGGGGCGACCCCACTTATCGGTGGCTAAACCCTGAAAGATGCCCTAGAAAGCCCTAAAAAAAACTTATAAACATCAGTCCCGATGCATTTTCCCATTAACAATGGTCATGGTTCATCAGGGGACAAAAAGCAGTATCAGATGTAGTCGAGATGCTGGCAACCAAGATAGTGTGGGCGCAATAATATGTCCAAAATCGCCCCTATTTATACCTAAAAAGGTGTGTTTGAAAATGGTGTTCCCGCTCTGAGGGGCGTGATTTGCTGGGAAGATGGTTATGGCTCCACCCTAATTCCGGTAAAATGGAACGCAAATGCGTTCCAAGAGTATAAATACAAAGTATTGACACTATAGGGGATATATTAGATATATGCTATTTTAAACCAATATATTGCGCCAATATTATACTAGTGCACCTACATACCAAGATAGGGTAGACGTATAGGTAAACTGAAGTCCCGGAATGAGCGTTATTGCCGGAGAAAAGACGACTTCCAAAAAAAAAAATAAAGAACGCACCAAGCGGACGCATCTGTGGAACGCAAATTCACTGGCCAGATAATGATATTATGCCTCGGGCTTTCCACCTGCCTGCACCAACAACCATAAATTGTAATATGCAAATAGGGGAGGAGGAGCATGAATTTAAAGCGCACCTGTATTAGAAAAGGGTTAGCCAAGAATTATGATATCAAAAGTGAGGAAGGGGGATAATAAAAAATAAAAAAACAGGGAAAGAGGCAAGTTATACCATTAACCATGGGTCCCCTTATAGCTATAATTGTACACATATGACCAATTTTGGTCAGATAAAGAAGCGGGTTAGCAAGTGTACGTAAATAAGAAAAGGAAAATACATATTAATAGAAGGGAGTACATGAAAGCAGGGGGATTTAAAGAAAACAAGCAAAGGATATCTGTTCATTAAGGCCCAGCGGGCACACCGTTTTAAGACAGTGTATCCACTGGGCCTCCTTGCAGAGAATCCTATTGTCCCAGTTACCACCTCTAGGGGATCTACGGATTACTTCAATTACTTGGAATTTAAGGGTCCTATAATAGTCACCTATAGGAGAGGCAGATCAATCAGAGATAGACTGGTACTTAGTCACTATACCAAACCGCATGGAAAGGGTACCTGGCTTGAAAACCGCCTGGGACCTTTAAATGCGGAAATGACTGGTTCTGCTGCCCTATGATCCTTAAGTCTACCACCTTTACCAGTGTATTGACAGGTATGATCTACCAAATGCGAGATTTTGCAAACTGTAGGACTCAGGGTGTTGTCTACTTATATACTTGTGAATGCCCCCTAAACTACGTTGGTAAGACAAAGCGTGAATTGCGACGTAGGGTAGGAGATCATCTTGGTGACATTAGTCATCATCGTGATAAACCTATTGCACGTCACGTTTTGGAACATCATAACTGAGATTTTAGGACTCTTAAATTCCAAGTAATTGAAGTAATCCATAGATTCCCTAGAGGTGGTGACTGGGACAATAGGATTCTCTGCAAGGAGGCCCAGTGGATACACCGTCTTAAAACTGTGTGTCCACTTGGCCTTAATGAACAGATATCCTTTGCTTGTTTTCTTAAAATCCCCCTGCTTTCATGTACTCCCTTCTATTAATATGTATTTTCCTTTTCTTATTTACGTACACTTGTTAACCTGCTTCTTTATCTGACCAAAATTGGTCATATGTGTACAATTATAGCTCTAAGGGGACCCATGGTTAATGGTATAACTTGACTCTTTCCCTGTTTTTTTTATTTTTTATTATCCCCCTTTCTCACTTTTGATTTTTGGCTAATTCTTGGCTAACCCTTTTCAAATACAGGTGCGCTTTAAATTCATGCTGCTCCTCCCCTATTTGCATATTACAATTTATGGTCGTTGGTGCAGGCAGGTGGAACGCACGAGGCTAGTGAATTTGCATTCCACAGATGTGTCCGCTTGGTGCGTTCCATTTTCTGGAAGTTGTCTTTTCTTCGGCAATAACACTCATTCCGGGACTTCAGTTTACTTATACGTCTACCCTATCTTGGTATGTAGGTGAACTAGTATATGTCATGGCTGAGGATGGGGAAAACCCTCAGCCGTGAGATGCCAGAAGATGTTACGCGCTGCTTGACCAGGACGACAGTATTAGGGAGCAGGTCACCTCCTATCGCGTCCCTAAACTGACCCTGACTCCTATCCATAGGAGTCAACCCTGAAGGTGGGAGGACTCATACACCGGATGCCTTGGGGTCCCTACTAGCCCTCAGGATTGCCCTGGAACAAGGAGCAGGGTAAGACGACCTGTTCCTTCTGGACACGAAGGAACAGGAGTCTCACTGGCCAAGCTGCAGGGAAAGGAATATAAACGGCCTATGGATATGGCAGAAGGCTGAAAAGCACTTCCACACCTACCTGCCACAGACACACAGACTGGATCCCGTGCAATAAAGCAAGTGTCCACACCCAAACACCAGTGGACACAGCACACACAAACACACAGGAACCCAGATCCATAGGTGCATAACATCACAAGGAAACATCAAGTGGACATCACATAAACTTAAGAATGACAACTAGTTTATGACCACAAGGGTGGCCCCCACTGGCAGATGGAGTTCAGAGGAGGCTGCTCCAGCTAAGCATGGCTGAAACAACCCACTGAGCCATGCCAAACACAGAGGCTTTATAGGCCTAAGTGGCCACACCCACACAGACACACCCAGTGTCTCACACACACAGAAAGGGAGTTAACCCTTCCACCACCAGGGAAGGGAAAACACCACTTAAAGGGGAAGTGCACACAATACATAAAACACAGTGCACACCATACACACAGACCTAACATAGAGGTAGTCAGGTGTAACCGCATGCCACTGCAGCAAGCTGCCTAGCACTGCTCAGGCTGCTCTGCTGACACATACACAACACAACTAGTTGCCCGTGGCAACCACAAGTGAGGCCACACACCAGCGGCCCTCACCTGTGGTTGAACACCCAAACTAAACCGCAGGCAACCGCATGCGGTTAAGGAGTCACGGTCATAGCCATGGCCGTGGCAGTATAATATTGGCGCAATATATTGGTTTAAAATAGCATATATCTAATATATCCCCTATAGTGCCAATACTTTGTATTTATACTCTTGGAACGCATTTGCGTTCCATTTTACCGGAAGTAGGGTGGAGCCATAACCATCTTCCCGGCAAATCACGCCCCTCAGAGCGGGAACACCATTTTAAAACACATCTATCATTTTAGGTACAAATAGGGGCGATTTTGGACATATTATTGCGCCCACACTATCTTGGTTGTCAGCATTTCTACTTCATCTGATACTGCTTTTTGTCCCCTGATGAACCATGACCATCGTTAATGGGGAAATGCGTTGGGACTTATGTTTATACGTTTTTTAGGGCTTTCTAGGGCATCTTTCAGGGTTTAGCCACGATAAGTGGGGTCGCACCTTTCGGGGCGGGTGCTCCGCTTTTAGGCAGGGATAGCCAAAAGGGACAGCCAGGGATAGTTCATCTCCCAACAACACCGCTTATGATAAACCCTGATGGGCATATTTCCAAAATCACAGGAATTGTGAGTAAATATACTAAGCAGCCCACATTGTTTTCACATAGTATTGTCTATGTGTACTTACCCAGGATATTGCCTAAGTATCTGTTTCAGTATATCTAGCCACACACTCTTTTTGTGGGCACGTCTATTATCTCCATGTATATTTCTTTTGTGGGGGTTATACAGGGAGTGCAGAATTATTAGGCAAGTTGTATTTTTGAGGATTCATTTTATTATTGAACAACAACCATGTTCTCAATGAACCCAAAAAACTCTTTAATATCAAAGCTGAATATTTTTGGAAGTAGTTTTTAGTTTGTTTTTAGTTTTAGCTATTTTAGGGGGATATCTGTGTGTGCAGGTGACTATTACTGTGCATAATTATTAGGCAACTTAACAAAAAACAAATATATACCCATTTCAATTATTTATTTTTACCAGTGAAACCAATATAACATCTCAACATTCACAAATATACATTTCTGACATTCAAAAACAAAACAAAAACAAATCAGTGACCAATATAGCCACCTTTTTTTGCAAGGACACTCAAAAGCCTGCCATCCATGGATTCTGTCAGTGTTTTGATCTGTTCACCATCAACATTGCGTGCAGCAGCAACCACAGCCTCCCAGACACTGTTCAGAGAGGTGTACTGTTTTCCCTCCTTGTAAATCTCACATTTGATGATGGACCACAGGTTCTCAATGGGGTTCAGATCAGGTGAACAAGGAGGCCATGTCATTAGATTTTCTTCTTTTATACCCTTTCTTGCCAGCCACGCTGTGGAGTACTTGGACGCGTGTGATGGAGCATTGTCCTGCATGAAAATCATGTTTTTCTTGAAGGATGCAGACTTCTTCCTGTACCACTGCTTGAAGAAGGTGTCTTCCAGAAACTGGCAGTAGGACTGGGAGTTGAGCTTGACTCCATCCTCAACCCAAAAAGGCCCCACAAGCTCATCTTTGATGATACCAGCCCAAACCAGTACTCCACCTCCACCTTGCTGGCGTCTGAGTCGGACTGGAGCTCTCTGCCCTTTACCAATCCAGCCACGGGCCCATCAAGACTCACTCTCATTTCATCAGTCCATAAAACCTTAGAAAAATCAGTCTTGAGATATTTCTTGGCCCAGTCTTGACGTTTCAGCTTGTGTGTCTTGTTCAGTGGTGGTCGTCTTTCAGCCTTTCTTACCTTGGCCATGTCTCTGAGTATTGCACACCTTGTGCTTTTGGGCACTCCAGTGATGTTGCAGCTCTGAAATATGGCCAAACTGGTGGCAAGTGGCATCTTGGCAGCTGCACGCTTGACTTTTCTCAGTTTATGGGCAGTTATTTTGCACCTTGGTTTTTCCACACGCTTCTTGCGACCCTGTTGACTATTTTGAATGAAACGCTTGATTGTTCGATGATCACGCTTCAGAAGCTTTGCAATTTTAAGAGTGCTGCATCCCTCTGCAAAATATCTCACTATTTTTGACTTTTCTGAGCCTGTCAAGTTCTTCTTTTGACCCATTTTGCCAAAGGAAAGGAAGTTGCCTAATAATTATGCACACCTGATATAGGGTGTTGATGTCATTAGACCACACCCCTTCTCATTACAGAGATGCACATCACCTAATATGCTTAATTGGTAGTAGGCTTTCGAGCCTATACAGCTTGGAGTAAGACAACATGCATAAAGAGGATGATGTGGTCAAAATACTCATTTGCCTAATAATTCTGCACTCCCTGTATATAATTCTTTTGTTTAATAGTTTTATTATGTATTATTAAAGGTTATATTTTAGAGTTTTTTTTTAAATAAGCTATTACCTTATTTCTCTTTCAATAACGCTTCTGTGAGTTATCTGAAGTCTCACATGTGCTCAACCTGTCTTCATAGCCCCAAGTTACCATAGCTTCAAGATAGCAGGTGATGGAATTAGAAGCTATAATTTCATGCTGAAACATCAGCTGGAAGAAAGGGAATCTCTCACTCGAGCAAGGGAGACTGCAGTTTGCACTGAGTAGAGATATTTCAGAAGCAGCAGCAGGGGAGGAGGTACACTAAAAAGAGCTTGCAAATTAAGCTCCTGGTGGGCATTATCATCTGGATTCCTCACCGACATCAGAGGTCTAAGATCTATTTTATTTTATTGTGTCACGGAATGTAATAAAGGGATGCCTATTAGGTGTTGAAGTGCAAAATGTGTTGCCAGAGTACTGAGCTGGTTGTCAGCCATGGTTGAGCGTTTCAAATTTTTGAGGTTTTTAAGTATGGATTTACTGTATGTAATAAAAATCATGACTGGGTATAAAACAGAATCTTGGACTTTTGTCAGGAATTTAGAAAAGCCATTTTTTATGTATTTTTTTTTTTTGCCAAAGCCAGGGGTGGATTCAGAATGAATTGCTAATACTTCACCTTCCTGCTGGATCCACTTCCAGCCTAATAGGAATGTTATACGTTTGTTTACTTTGTAGTTTGAAAAAAGACTCACTAATTTAAATTTTTATCTGAACAGAAACTTCCAGTAAGAAATCTGAAGAAAACATCACGTTATCCCTAAATTATAAAGAAGAGGATGACAATATCGTGCAGTGGCCTTCTGAAGGAAACCTCATTACCCTTAATATACATCCACGACTTAACAGGACCAACCTATCCTATAATCCCCCTAATCGTGAGGAACGGTCTCCTGACCAATCAAAGTTAGTTGCCACAAGCATCAGGCAGAAAGGGGTTAAAAGGTTTCAATGTGGTGAAGTGTTTAAAGAAAGCTCAGGTCTTTGTACACACAGGAGAATTTACACAAGGAAGAAGCCATACTCCTGTTTAGAATGTGGGAAGTGCTTTACACATAATTCAAATCTTCTTAGACATCAGAGAATTCACACAGGAGAGAAGCAATTTTCATGTTCAGAATGTGGGAAGTGCTTTACATATAAATCACACCTTGTTATCCATGAGAGAACTCATACAGGAGAGAAGCCATATTCATGTTCAGAATGTGGGAAATGTTTTACAGATATATCAAATCTTGTTAAACATCAGAGAAATCACACAGGAGAGAAACCATATTCATGTTCAGAATGCGGGAAATGTTTTACATATAAATCTAGTTTAGCTAAACATGAGAGAAGTCATACAGGAGAGAAGCCATTTTCATGTTCAGAATGTGGGAAGTGCTTTCCATATAAATCACACCTTGTTATTCATGAGAGAACTCATACAGGAGAGAAACCCTATTCATGTTCAGAATGCGGGAAGTGTTTTACATATAAATCTAGCTTAGCTAAACATAAGCGAATTCACACAGGAGAGAAGCCATATTCATGTTCTGAATGTGGGAAGTTCTTTTCACATAAATCAAATCTTGATGTACATGAGAGGCGTCACATAAGAGAGAAACCCTTTTCACATGTTTAACATATTAGGTTATTCATGGACCTTAAACAGCTTGGGTAGTCGTGATCTCCCAGACAATCAAATTACATATCTTGGAGGTCAATTGTGACTGAAATCCACGGAGGAAACATATTGTGGATATAAGGCTCCTTCCACATTTGTTTTAGCTCAGTTTGGGGCTTCTGTCACTGAAATTGTCAAAAATAGTGTCGAGAAGAGTCATGCATGCAAGACTTTTTTCTCAGCTAAAAAAAATGTTCTCCAGGATGGAAACCGCACAGATCCCATTATAGTCAGTGAATTGTCCCCATGAACCTTTTTTCTTCTCACTGTATTCATACCTCCACCCACACTGCGGGAGAGTCCAGAGTGACATGGGGAGAAGTAACAACGCTTCATGTAATAGTTTTGTAACGTATGTGGACATATTAATATTTCATCTTCATACAAACAAGATTTACAGATAAAATAAAATCTATTTGCTCCACAACAGCGTCACCATTGTCACTGACAGGCATTGTCTTTTTGGCTCATATATTTTCTCCTAGCGTTGTGACCTTCATTGCTCCTATAGACTAACCCTCCTGTGCGGAGACAGTGATATTGGTGGCATGATGACTATATCATTGATTTATCTGACTGGGTGATCTGTGATAATTAACCCCATATGTACATTCCTGGGGTTTAATGGTAAACCTATCTAGATACTGGAGCTGAGTGATATATCAGTAGTAGGAATCGCTTATGATCCCGGAATAATGCCAACATGAATTCAGCGACCATTTTTCTGAAATTTTTATTACCTTTTTTAATATAACACTTAACCCCAGGTGTGAGGAATAATAAAAGTATTGAATTTGTTTTATATACTGTATATAACTGCACACGAGCAATGCTGTTATACAGCTATATACAGTAAAGCCAAACAATATATCTCTAGGTGATCCACATATCTTATTTCAGGTTGTCTATCTGGATTTAAAAGGGCCATTGATACCACAGACCTTCTGGAAAACATCTGATAAACCCTGTATAGGAAGATATATACAGTGGGATGCGAAAGTTTGGGCAACCTTGTTAATCGTCATGATTTTCCTGTATAAATTGTTGGTTGTAACGATAAAAAATGTCAGTTAAATATATCATATAGGAGGCACACACAGTGATATTTGAGAAGTGAAATGAAGTTTATTGAGTTTACAGAAAGTGTGCTATAATTGTTTAAACAAAATTAGGCAGGTGCATAAATTTGGGCACCACAAAAAAAGAAATTAAATCAATATTTAGTAGATCCTCTTCTTGCAGAAATTACAGCCTCTAAACGCTTCCTGTAGGTTCCAATGAGAGTCTGGATTCTGGTTGAAGGTATTTTGGACCATTCCTCTTTACAAACCATCTTTAGTTCATTCAGGTTTAATGGCTTCCGAGAATGGACAGCTCTCTGTAAGTCACACCACAGATTTTCAATTATATTCAGGTCTGGGGACTGAGCTGGCCATTCCAGAACGTTGTACTTGTTCCTCTGCATAAATGCCTTAGTGGATTTTGAGCAGTTTTTAGGGTCGTTGTCTTGTTGAAAGATCCAGCCCCGGCGCAGTTACAGCTTTGTCACTGATTCCTGGACATTTGTCTCCAGAATCTGCTAATACGGAGTGGAATCCATGCGTCCCTCAACTTTGACAAGATTCCCAGTCCCTGCTCTGGCCACACAGCCCCACAGCATGATGGAACCACCACCATTTTTTACTGTAGGTAGCAGGTGTTTTTCTTGGAATGCTGTGTTCTTTTCCCTCCATGCATAACACCCCCTGTTATGGCCGAATAACTCAATTTTTGTTTCATCAGTCCACAGCACCTTATTCCAAAATGAAGCTGGCTTGTCCAAATTTAGCCCACCTCAAGCGGCACTTTTGTGCTGTGGGCGGAGAAAAGGCTTCTTCTGCATCACTCTCGCATACAGCATCTCCTTGTGTAAAGTGCGCCAAATGGTTGAACGATGCACAGTGACTCCATCTGCAGCAAGATGATGTTGTAGGTCTTTGGTGCTGGTCTGTGGCTTCACTCTGACTGTTCTCACCATTTGTTGCTTCTGTCTATCCGAGATTTTTCTTGGTCTGCCACTTCGAGCCTTAACTTGAACTGAGCCTGTGGTCTTCCATTTCCTCAATATGTTCCTAACTGTTGAAACAGACGGCGGAAATCTCTGAGACAGCTTTCTGTATCCTTCCCCTAAACCATGATGGTGGAGAATCTTTGTCTTCAGGTCATTTGAGAGTTGTTTTGAGACCCCCGTGTTGCTACTCTTCAGAGAAAATTAAAAGAGGAGGGAAACTTGCAATTGACCCCCTTAAATACTCTTTCTCATAATTGGATTCACCTGTGTATGTAGGTCAGGGGTCACTGAGCTTACCAAGCCAATTTGAGTTCCAATAATTAGTTCTAAAGGTTTTGGAATCAATAAAATTACAACAACAGTGACTACATGTATGCACCTGCCTGATTATGTTTAAACAATTATAGCACACTTTCTGTAAATCCAATAAACTTCATTTCACTTCTCAGATATCACTGTGTGTGTCTCCTATATGAGAGATGTAACTGACATTTTTTATCGTAACAACCAACGATTTATACAGGAAAATCATGACGATTAACAAGGTAGCCTAAACTTTCGCATCCCACTGTATATTTTCTTAATGACATATTTCAACTCTTACAGTTAAAGTGGTCCTCTGGGAATTAAGAAAATGAAAATACTTAAATATTACTTTATAATAAATATATTCCCAAATACCTGTCATTATTTATAATGGCTCATTTTGTCTGGGGAGCAATCATCAGGGGAAACAAAATGGCCACCATCCTATTAGTTCACACAAAACCTGTCCTAATCACACAGCGGGACAAATTACTTTACAACACTGAGGTAAAGAGCTGCCTCCTCCTCCTCTCTGCTCTACTTGTCAGGGATTATGATCCTGAATACAGCGGATAAGAACTTTAGACGAATCTCTGGGAAATTTAGTAGAGAGAGGACGGACAGGACAGACTGTGGTAATGTGTTGCTGTGGTAATGGAGACTGCATACAAATGATGCTACTCATTAGCCACACCCCACGATCCTCTCATGTCTCCTCATCATCTCCATTCCCCCAGAGATTCACCTGTATTCAGGATCATAATCCCTGACAAGCAGAGCAGAGAGGAAGATGAGGCAGTTCTTTACCTCTGTGTTGTGAAGTAACTTGTCCTCCTGTGTGATTAGGACAGGTTCTGTGTATACTAATAGGACGGCGGCCATTTTATTTCTCCTAATGATTGCTCCCAAGACAAAACGAGCCATTTTAACTAATTCAAGGTATTTGGGAATATATTTATCATAAAGTAATATTAAAATATTTTCATTTTCTTAATTCCCAGAGAACCCCTTTAAAGTAAGATAAAGTAAGTAAGACATTTATGGCATACCCCCAAGCTGAGAGGGGAGACATGGTTTATGAAAACAGTGGTACAGTGAGCTTGGCTTTTTCTTGCTGACCAAACCTCTGCACAAAGCCTGGATATAGTGGTCAGTGGGATGGGATTGAGACCTCCATTCTACAGATAGTTGGAGGTCCCAGAGGACACAGGGTATGCTATAAATGTCTGAGATGAGAATACCCCTACAAGCAACTTTGTTGTTAGTTAGAATGAAGATAATGATATGTACAGAACTGTTCTGAAATTGTTTGTGACCACTGCCCTGACTTGCTTCATATGCTTCTACCTGTAGCTGTGTTCATGGACGAATTTAGATTAACGAAGCACTCCCACAAAAAATTGTATTCTCTCTGTTAGAAAGGTACATGGTGTAAACTTTATTGTATTTGTGAGTTATAACTTTCCTTCTTATCCTCAGCTGTGTCATATGACCAACACTCTGATCTCCAACTGACACGGGTCTGTTAGTTCTATATTTATTTCTAGGAGAAATTAAGCAGATCCACATTCTGAACAAAATAAGACTACCCAGAGTATGTATGCCGGCACTTAAGCTCATTGTTCCTTGCAGAATTAAAAGCAATGTGTCATCAAAAAATGACCTATTGTTCAAATTACATTTTAATGTTAACATATTTTGAAAGAATTTTTGATTATTTTAAATTTTTCATGTCACTATCTATATGTAAACAGAAGCCATGAATTCCTTCAGTTTTTGCACTGGCCACTAAACCTCATAATAGGTGCCACTTCTTGGTCTGCACAGATCATTTTATTGCAGTTATCTGCTAATCATAACAGGTAGGATTACAATGACAGATATCACCTCTATGTATAGATAAGCCATGATCCTCAAGTCACAATAGGTGATTGTCAGAGCTTATCTATCCTTTCCTTGTACAATGACCTCTGCATAGGTCACGAAGCATGCCTAGAAAACTCTCCCATAGAAATCAATTAGGTCCCCTGCTGACCATTGTCTATGGCCCATATGGCAGCCATACAGCAATTTTCTTAATGCTGTTAAGAACAGCTCAGGCAAGATGGCCGCTCCCATAATCATGTTCAGAAACTAGAATTAAAAAAAAATCTGCAATCGGAAAATAAAAAGAGATATGTGCTACTATCTGGTTTTAACTGGCAGAAAAATTGGTGACATTTCTTTTAAGCCTGGTTTAACACTGCTGGCACAGCCATCCGACAGGCTGTTCCACCATAGAATGCTAGGAATTGACCGGACACAACCCCAGCAGTATTTGTCCAGCCGATTCTCTGCATATTTGCTAGGTTTCAGATGAATCACCGCCAGGCGCCATTATAGTTAATGGGGCCACATGGTAATCTGGCAGTTACGAATCCGGCAGGCTCTTCCCGACCACAACAAACTGCTGGATCTGTAAACAACAGTGTGAAACTAGCCTAAGAAATACATTCTCAACCTGCTCTCTTTAGGCTAATAGATCTCAGGACATCCTGAAAGATCTAGGGAATGGATATTATATTCCTCATTAGATGAACGCTCATAACAGACACTGGAAGGAGAAGACCTGTTTACAGATACCAAAGAACAATCCTGATAATGCCATTAGCAAAAATCTTGTCAGAGAGGAATCTGAAGTACAGATCCATTGATGACAAGACTAGGATCTCCCTCTTCTCATGGCAGATGTCTTAGCCAGATGAAATTACCTTTTTAGACTAGGTATGTATATAGGACCTAATTCTCAAATTCAAAGGGAGATAAGTCTAAAACATTTAGAACTAAGGCCAAGTCCTATTATGAGACAGATCTGAGTATGGAAGGTCACATATTAGCAAACTTTTTAGGAACCTGCTAATCAAGGACTCTTGTGACAAGGATAACTTGACGAATATATATGGCCAACATTTAGACATTTTAGGTTCATACACTCAGGCCTTTTCCAAACCTTTCCTGCAGGAAGCATAAGAGGTTGATAATCTGTGCTTTGGAACTATTCACTCAATTCCCGTTGAATCGATTCACTTGATCCTTGTGTAAGCCTTTAAGTGGATTGAGACCTGGCTAGACAAGGTCTTTGTGACTGTGTCTGATAGGCTACTAGGTTGCTATAGTGACTGTCCAGTTAAGTCTTCCCAGGTCATTGCAGAGTTGAGTGCTCTAGACACACATGATTTTCACTGTGGCGAGTCTTTAGATGTACCCTTGACTCATCTGAATGAGCTTGGAACAAAATTATCTTTTCATGGATTGAAAACCAGAGTGTGGCAAGGTCTTCATAATGAATCAGAAAGGCCTGTAGATAGTAATAGATGCTGATCAACCTTTAGGCTATAAGTTGGGAAATATGACTTTTGGTAGATTGAGACCCAAAGCGTGGCAAGGTGTTCATGAATGAATCAGAGAGGCATCTAGATATTAATAGAGACTGGTTAAACTTTGTCAGGCTGAATCTTTTCAGATCTTGGCAGAGTTGAGTGTCCTTGACATCTAAGATCTGCACTGGGGAAAGTCTTAGTAACACCCTTGAATCATCTGATTTGGGAACCATGACCTCTTCGGTCCAAATGGTATGACGGCTGTACTGTATCCTGGTCTACCCTGATCTTCATCAGTACCAAGGAAACTGGAGGGCAAATGTAGGCCAGCCTGCACCTCCAAGGAATAGATAGGTTATCTACTGCCAATGGTTTGTCTTCCTGATAAATGGAGAGGAATGTTTCCATCTAGCCACTGAACCTGACAGCCCTGAGATATTCTCTTGTACTTCCCACATCTTGGCAATCTGCTTGAAGATCTCTTGATTCAGAGACCATTCTCCTGGAACTGCTAGACCTTGACAATGTTGGTGAGCAACAGTGTTTGAGGGAGCCTCAAATATGTAAAGCAGACAGATGGGTCAGGTTTAATTCTGTCCATGCGATGATCCTTCCCACTTCCTTAACAACTTTAAGTCCGCCCATAGGATATAAACGACCTATGGGTGGACCTCTATTTCTGAAAGCACGTTTTAAAACGTCCTTTCAGAAATAGCAGCTGCACGCTAATCGTGCAGCTGCTGATCGGGTTGCCCGCTGTCAGTGACAGCAGGGCAACCCAGAGAGAAGGCAGGGACAGTGTCCAGGTGTCCCTGCATTCCGGATCGCTGCAGACACAGCGCTCACTGAGCTCTGTGTATGCAGAGCAGGAAGCGCTATGCGCTTCCTGTTCCGGCCCGGCGGTCATGTGACCGCCGGGACCGGAGAGTGCAGGAGCTGTGTGAGGTCTCTCACAGACCTCGATCAGCCCTGCTCTGAGGCTGTACAGCGCAGAATCACGCTGTACAGCCTCTCTGGGGGGTGCATTTCTTCTGTAACTGGGGCTACTATGTCAGCCCCAGTTACAGGAGAAATCAACAGTGAAAAAAAAAGAAAAAGTGAAGCAAATGTCCCCCAGAGGTCTTGTATGACCTTATGGGGGACGAAAAGTGTAAAATAAAATTAAAAAAAATAAAGGGTTGAAAAAAATAAAATAAAAAAAAGTTTCACATGTAAAAAAAAAAGGTCCCCAAGTAAGGAATAAAAAAATAAAATTAAAAATAGAAAAAATAAAATAAAATAGACATATTTGGTATTGCCGCGTCTGTAAAAACCAGCTCTATAAAAATATCACATGAGCTAACCCCTCAGATGAACACCGTAAAAAAAAAAAAAAACTGTCAAAACAAGCAATTTTGGTCACCTTGCATCACAAAAGGTGCAACACCAAGTGATCAAAAATGCGTATGTCCCACAAAATGGTACCAATAAAACAGTCACCTCATCCCGCAAAAAATGAGCCCCTACATAAGAAAATCTCTCAAAAAATAAAAAAACTATAGCTCTCAGAACATGGACACATTAAAACATAATTTTTTTGTTTCAAAAATGCTATTATTGTGTAAAACTTTAATAAATGAGAAAAAGTATACATATTAGGTATCGCCACGTCCGTAACAATCTGCTCTATAAAAATGTCACTTGACTGAACCCCTCAGGTGAACGCTGTAAAAAAAAAAAATAGAAACTGTGCTAAAACAACCAATTTTTTGGTCACCTTGCCCCATAAAGTGTTATAATGAATGATCAAAAAATCATATGTACCCAAAAATAGTACTAATAAA
The DNA here is from genome assembly GCF_014858855.1 of Bufo gargarizans. Lineage (NCBI taxonomy): Eukaryota > Metazoa > Chordata > Amphibia > Anura > Bufonidae > Bufo > Bufo gargarizans. Next base: position 125,987 of record NW_025334525.1, read on the forward strand.
ACTGGCACCTTATCCCCTAATTTCCAAAATGGGGTCACTTCTTGGGAGTTTCTACTGTAAGGGTGCATCAGGGGGCTTCAAATGGGACATGGCATCTAAAAACCATGTGGAGTTCCTTTTCTTCTGCGCCCTGCCGTGTGCCCATACAGCAGTTTATGACCACATGTGGGGTGTTTCTGTAAACCGCAGAATCTGGGTAATAAATATTGAGTTTTGTTTGGCTGTTAACCATCGATGTGTTAAAAAAATTGGATTAAAATGGAAAATCTGCCAAAAAAGTGAAATTTAAAAATTTGATCTCCATTTTCCTTTAATTCTTGTGGAACGCATAAAGGGTTAACAAAGTTTTTAAAATCGGTTTTGAATACCTTGAGGGGTGTAGTTTCTACAATGGGGTCATTTATGGGGGTATCCACTATGTAGGCCCCACAAAGTGACTTCAGACCTGAACTGGTCCTTATAAAGTGGGTTTTGGCAATTTTCTTAAAAATTTGAAGAATTTCTTCTAAACTTCTAAGCCTTCTAACGTCCTAAAAAAATAAAATGACATTTCCAAAATGATGCCAACATAAAGTAGACATATGGGGAATGTTAAATAATAAATATTTTATGAGGTATCACTTTCTGTTTTAAAAGCAGAGAAATTGAAATTTAGAAAATTGCGAATTTTTCAAATTTTTGGGTAAATTTGGGATGTTTTCATAAATAAAGGTGAAATATTTTGACTCAAATTTATGACTGTCATGAAGTACAATGTGTCACGAGAAAACAATCTCTGAATAACTTGGATAAATAAAGGCGTTCCAAAGTTATTACCACATAAAGTGAGATATGTCAGTTTTGCAAAATTAGGCCTGGTCAGGAAGGGGGCAAATGGCCCAGATGGGAAGTGGTTAAGATGTTCTGATCTGGTGCCACCTTGCTTGTAATTTTGTCCGCTCTTACACTAACTGCTTCCCTAAATTTGTGGGGTGAGTTAGACAGGATCTTCTATAGCATTAAATATTTTGAGGTTTAAGAAGAGAGACCTCTCAAGGGACTCCAAGAGTATTCGGACTGTATGCCCCTCCAGGTGCTATTCTCAACCTAAGTTGAGAGTCATTACTAGTCAACAGAATCCAGATCAGCCAGAACACTTGTGTCTGAGATGTTTCCACCATCTGAGGGATTGACTAGCTTGAATGACAGGGTGCATTGTTTGATCCCTCTGGGTTATGTTTCCACAGGCTCAGGAACGCTTCTGAAGATAGAGATTATAAGTGCCATAAGGCTCAAGAAGCTGCATTTACATCTGCTTACATAATGCCTAAAAATCTCAGTTGCAAAGATGCCTTCCCCAGCACACATGTTGAAATGACTGGCCAGTAGCCTGAAGAAGGCGAATCATCCAAGTATGGAACCATATAATTTTCTGTGTTCTTAAGGAGGCATCTATATAGGACACCACTGTATAAAGGTGAAAATAGCTGAGGCGATCCTGATCAGATGGCCTGTGAATTGCAGGAGCATGACACTGTCTGCTTTATGAACAGCTACTCTTAAAAATTCTCTAATAAGCGTCTGACGCTAGGGTCCGCCTCCCCCTCTCTATCGCAGGTGGAGTGAGTTGGCCTTGTGTGCAAAACGAGAAGCTGAGATCCCCTCGCACGCTGAGGCAGCTCCCCTTGCTATTTCAGGAGGAGTGAGCTGGCTATGTGTGCACACTGAGATGCCGAAAAGCTGAGAGCCTCCCGTGTGCGGAGGGAAACGGCCTAGAGGATCTGCAGTGCGGAACGGGGGTTACCTGGTTGTAGCCCGTCACTCAGAGACTAGGGGAGACAGAAGTGGCAGGGAGTCAAACGATTCTGAGAGCTGTGGATGCGGAAGTCAAGGACGGCGGAGAGTGGTGAGCGGGACACTGTGCTGTGTCGGGGGTTGATGTGCTTGCCTTGGAGGGAGCAGGAGAAGACAACTCCGAGGAGGTGGTTGGAGGTTGGAAAGTGTTTCCTCCATGACTGTGTGAGGGAAGGGGGGTTGTGGACATTAATTTTAAATGCTGATAATACATCCCCCCCCCCCTCCTTATTTGCCTCCTTTCTTTTTCGCTAACCACTCATAAAAAACATCCTTTTAATATCCTGCCATTTCTTTAACTCCTGCTTGATAATCTTAAGATTTGGTCGTTGATGGGGTCACCTGAAAGAAGACCAAACTAAGTTTAAAAGGGAAGAGAAGGAAGAGGAAAAGGGGGAAGGAAAGGGAAAGAAAGTTGTTTACTTTGACTTTAAGTGATGGGAAGATTGAACTAGTGATATATTGGATGGACTGAGGTGGAATAAGTGGACTGTACCAGTAATTTTTATATAACAACTAATATTTATTAACAAGTACTAACAAAGCTGCTAATAGTGGACAATTGTTGTGGATTGTTATTATTGGTTTTTCCATACTTATCATATAGGATACTCTCTCTTCCTTTTTTAAATGCTGCACACCGATAATTCTGAAAAGAATGGGTTTAGGAGCGACAGATGAATGCCCGAGATATAGGGAAGAATGCGCAGATTTAGTACATTTAGTTTGGAGATGCCCCAAATTGTTCATATATTGGTTGGATATAGCAGGGATTATTAAAAAAAAGTTTTGGGAGTTCAGATATATGGGATCCTGCGATATGAATATTGGAAGGCACAACACACTTGAAACTACGGAAAGTATTCCAGGTAAGATTGCTTATTTAAAAAAAAATTGAACCAAAAAGATCAACCCCTCGTAAGTGAATGGAATAAATCTGTTAATGAAATGATAAAAATGTAAAAGATAATTATGAAAAACAGGGGAAAATTTTTTTGTTTCATAGAAATTTGGAATCAATGGTTTAAGGTTACATAAAAAGAAAAAAAAGGAATAAAATTGCCCCCCCCCCCCTCCTCCTCTCTCTCCCTAATTGAATGGGTTTTGGGATAGGGTGGGGAAAAGGTAAATATGTTATGTGTAATGGCAATGATTATGGATTTTATATGTTGTATTTTATAATAGTATAAATAAATAATACTATTCTCTAATACAGGAGAATGGGTAAGTAATCAAAGTCTTGCTTCTCAATCAGGAGTAGGACCACCTTAGTTGAGATTCTAAAATATACAGCCACCCTGATGGACTTTGTCAAGGATTTATATCCTCATGTCTCGGTATTGACTTTAGGAACTATATTTACCCTTAAGAGCTGCTGTAATTATCTTTATTTCATATCAGAGAAGGTCTCCATTGTCTTATCAAACTCTGAACCCAAGAGTCTACTTGACTCATACTCTAACCCACAGAGGTTTACCTAGAAGCATTATTCCCAGTCTAAGCCAGAGAGCAACTTACCCATGGTAATCTAGGCCATAGATTTGTCCAAAAGCTCATCAGTTAGGAGCTAGCATCACCTTAAACGTTTAATAGCCTGGATATCTGACCTGAAGGATACATTTCCTTAGGGCTTTGGAGACATTATAAGCAGTCACAGCAACTTAAAGGTAGGGTTCTCTATGAGCACTCTAAGCTCAGAGGAGTAAGCCACAGGCAGGCATCAAACTCATGGCTCCATTCCAGTAGGAGGACCCCTTAAGTTGCACTTTTCAAGCCTAAAGCTATGTACTTTGCACTCCAATGAGGGCAGACACCCTCAATACAAGATTCACTTTATGCAGAAGAAAGATCTGATGAAGTATACATTTCTACAGAAGAAAACTGATCAGATGACTTTCTGGCCTTTTAGAACTACAAAACAATCTTATTATCTTCAGTACAGCATCTGCTGAGTAGATGTGTAGGTCCCCTATCTAGACCTGAACAAAGCACTGACTTGTTCAGGGTTGAGAGGCCATCCATAGTGAATCTGGACTAATTTGGTTAGTAAGGATAATTTACAGGATGTTTCCATTCTGCCGTCATTTTTTCAAAGCTTCAACCACTTTGAAGGCCTCCAAGAGGTGGAGACCGGAGCTTCCAACTGGTCAACATCCTGGTCCATTGACAATTTCTTTTTTTTTCTTTTTTTTCCTCAAAATGAATATTCCCCTCTTTATTCTTATCTTCTTCAGAGGATAAGAATAAAGAGGGGAATATTCATCTATTTGAGGAAAGAAACCAAAACAGAAATTGTTCATGTCCATCTGGTAAAGGGAAACAGTTTATCCTGAAATCTTCATCAGAATTGTGCACTGATCTGGGTTGTTGACCATGGCAATGTTTAGAATTTTCCTGAAAGCAGAGAGATTGTCAGCTTGGATTTTCAGATCAGTCAACATTTCAGAGATGTTTCACAGCAAAGTCACAAAGGTAACATTCTGGCACCTTTGTAATTCATAGCTATCAGACAAGGGCATATATCATAATCCTTGCAGCAAGGTGCATCATTTGGAAGTGACTTTCCTTCCCGCTGTCGCCAGAATGTGCGGAAGACAATACATTAAACATTTACACCAAGAAAGCAAAAAATACATATAAAATTATACAACTAAGTATAAACCGCTGTTAAAGAAGCATTTTAGCCCTATGTTCAGACTAGACAGTGTGAACAGGAGCCAGAGTAATGAAGCTTCACCTGTAACACATCCACCAAAAGGACCAGAGGTCCCAGACTGATAGGTATTTTTAACAATACAAACATTGATCTTCTCAGGAATACTCATCTCATCAGACTGCCTAGAGGGGAGGAAAGGTACAGTGCTGCCCATAATTATTCATACCCCTGGCAAATTTTGACTTAAAGTTACTTTTATTCAACCAGCAGGTAATTTTTTTTATGGGAAATGACATAGGTGTCTCCCAAAAGATAATACGATTATGTACAAGAGGCATTATTGTGGAAAAAAACATTTCTCAGCTTTTATTTACATTTGAGCAACAAATATAAGATGTTCCGCACTGTGGAAAATCTCAGAGGACGTGGTCGGAAGCCAAAAGTGACACCTTTGCTGGCCAGGAAGATAGTTAGAGAGGTGAAAAAGAATCCAAGGATCACCACCAAGGCCATCCTGGGGAATCGGGGCTCTGCTGGTGGCAATGTCTCAAGGCAGACAATCCAACGGACACTGGTCAATGCAGACCAAGGAGGACACCACTTCTCCGGATAAGGCACAAAAAAGCTTGCTTGGCCTTTGCAAAAGCTCATCTGGACAAAGAAGAAGACTTCTGGTCTTCTGTGTTATGGTCAGATGAAACAAAAATTGAATTGTTTGGTCACAATGATGTTTCCTTCATTTGGCGTAAAAAAGGAGAAGCCTTCAACCCAAAGAACACAATCCCCACTGTCAAACATGGTGGTGGGAACCTAATGCTTTGAGGGTGTTTTTCAGCCAATGGACCAGGGAACCTAATCATAGTAAACGGCACCATGAAAAAAGAGCAATACATGAGGATTCTCAACAACAACATCAGGCAGTCTGCAGAGAAACTTGGCCTTGGGCACCAGTGGACATTTCAGCATGACAATGACCCAAAACACACAGCAAAAGTGGTGAAGAAATGGTTAGCAGACAACAACATTAACGTTTTGGAGTGGCCCAGCCAGAGTCCAGACTTGAATCCAATTGAGAATCTGTGGAGGGAGCTAAAGATCAGGGTGATGGCAAGAAGACCCTCCAACCTGAAAGATTTGGAGCTCATTGCTAAAGATAAATGGGCAAAAATACCTGTGGAGACCTGCAAAAAGCTGGTCTGCAATTATAGGAAGTGTTTGTTCTCTGTAATAGCCAATAATGACTTTTCTATTGATTATTGAGAAGGGTATAAATAATTTTGGACCGGACACTTTTTGCTCAAATGTAAATAAAAGTCATTTTGTGTTTTTGCGTTTGTATCTGTATTTCGCCATAGCAATCTGCACCTTCTAGGGGTTGTGCGGGCTGAATCCCCCATATTTTTTCTTTGTAGTATATATTGGAGGCGTGGCGATCTCCAAGCAGTCATGCACACCTGACCAGTTAGTCTTCCCTGGAGGCTGGTTTTAAAGTCAGTATAAAACTGAGTCTGCTTATATAGCACCTACCAGTAGCCATTAGGCTCCAGGAGAAGTATATAGTGGGCTCAGCATGCATGTTGGTACTTGCATCCCTGGATCCGATGAAAGCTGTAATGGCACCGGACCGGGTTAAAAGCAGAGTGTGCTTGGCGTGCATGTTATACCTGCGCTCCCTGGACTTTGTGTGGCTGTCATGGCCCATAAAAGGTAGGAAGTAGTGTTAGGGACCACTCGTTAAGGCGACCTTGACGTGGTGAGTGGCTTATTACGCTTTGGCCAAAATGTACACCAATGCCTTATTCAACATCCAGCATAAAGGCAGGGCAGAGTGCTGGTTGCAGTGTGCGATTGCATTTTGTGTTTTTGCGTTTGTATCTGTATTTCGCCATAGCAATGAGCACCTGCATACAAGGTTGTGCGGGCTGAACCCCCCACATTTTTTCTTTGTAGTATATATTGGAGGCGTGGCGATCTCCAAGCAGTCATGCACACCTGACCACTTAGTATGCCCTGGAGGCTGGTTTTAAAGTCAGTATAAAACTGAGTCTGCTTATATAGCACCTACCAGTAGCCATCAGGCTCCAGGAGAAGTATATAGTGGGCTCAGCATGCATGTTGGTACTTGCATCCCTGGATCCGATGAAAGCTGTAATGGCACCGGACCGGGTTAAAAGCAGAGTGTGCTTGGCGTGCATGCTGTACCTGCGCTCCCTGGACTTTGTGTGCCTGTCATGGCCCATAAAAGGTAGGAACTAGTGTTAAGTCAAAATTTGCCAGGGGTATGAATAATTATGGGCAGCACTGTAAGTGCAAACAAGCTCAATACCAGGCAGCTGCAGCAGCTTCCAAGGTTCAGAAACCAATACAAGGTTAATGTAGCCCAGAATAAAAAATAGAAACATTACAATAAATCCAGAAGCAAAGCAAACCATCTGTCCAAGTCCAAATAGGACAGGAAAAAACACATGGTAGGAGGGGATAGGTATCTTTATATAGGCTCAGTTGTCTCTAATAAATTAGTTTGATTAAATTAAAAATTCATACCTCCCAACTTTTTGGATGCTCAAAGAGAGACACTTACGGTTCATTGTGTGAAAGATCAATTTTTTCGGCATATTTATGCACTCCACTTTTCCCTCAAGAAACAGTGCACAAATTATCTGAATATAGACATTTCTAAAATTCAAATTGCATCTAATAATGAAATAATATACAAGGTGAGGGTCTAATATACAGAGAGGAACCAGAGAAACACTTTCTGGATCAATATTGTAAATGTAATAATGAAAATCTATACCTCGGATCAAAAAGAGGGACATTTATGGAGCAGAGAGACTTTGGACATACAGACTTGGGTAAAAAAAAGAGGGACACTTGGGAGGTCTGAAAATTCCATCTGTCCTACTAGTCCACAGGGGCGGAAATCCCCCATTATTGTGCTGCTGGTTAGAACTTAAGGGAAAAGGGTCTTGATCACCTGAATCAGCCATTTGGCCATCTCCAGAAGTCAGGTAGAGCCACCCCTCCCTGAAGTGCTCTTCAAGGATTCCAATAAATAAGATTTGGTCAATGTGAAGTGAGAAGTTAATTTTGTTATTTCTGCGTCTGAGCAGCAGGATAAAATAAATTATTTTTGTTTGTTTTTTACAAACGGGACATTTTGTCCTCCCTCCCTATTTCAGTCTCCAACCTCTCGATATGAAGAATCTTCTCTAATTGCTCAGTCACCATCCGTACAGTGAGAACTGAGCCCTGCAACCATTGTTATAGGAGACATCTATTTGCCACTAAGCTAGTGGAGTGGAATAACAGGGGCAGATGTGTCACCCCCGACTGTTGTGGTCCCTTAAACCCTTTAGGATCGGAGAGTTTTACACTTTTGTATTTCAGTTTTTTACTCCCGGCCTTCCAGGGGTGAGAAGTTTGAGAACCTTTACATTTTTCTGTTCACATAGCCGTATGAGGGCTTGTTTTTTGTGGGACAAGTTGTACTTTCTAATGGCGCCATTTAACATTGTATACAATGTAGTGGGGAAAAAATGCAATTCCGCTACAGTTTTATTCTGACCCCCCAATTTTTTTTATAGTTACATCTATGGAGCTCACTTTTATAGGAGAAAATGGCCTCTGAATTGAAGGAGAGCACACTACTCACATGTGGCATGCACTCTGGAAATATTGTATGGAATAGTGATAATTGTACTTTTTCAGTTTGCACACACTCATTTGCCATAAGTCCTCCACACTTTTGTGAGAGCATTACTGGCAATTCCCTCTTATCTGAGGTATACTCTCATGTCCGAGGCCTTCTTATCAAAGGAAAACTCATGTCCGAGGCCTCATCTGCTCCTTCTTATCTAAGGAATATTCTCAGGTCCAAGACCTCACCTGATCTCCTTCTTCTTAACTAAGGAATACTCTCATGTCCAAGGCTTCACTTGATCTTCTACTTCTTACCCAAGGAATAGTCTCATGTCCAAGGCCTCACCTGATCTGTCCCTTTTTACCTAAGGAATACTCTCATGCCTAAGGCTTCACGTGACCTGCTTCTTCTTATCTAAGGAACATTATCATATCTGAGGCCTCACCTGATCTGCTCCTTCTTACCCAAGGAATATTTTCACGTCCGAGGCCTTACCTAATTTGCTCTTTCTTACCCAAGGAATACTCTCATGTCCAAGGCTTCACATGATCTGCTTCTTCTTATCTAAGGAACATTCACCTGATCTGCTCCTTCTTACTATGGAATACTCCATCTGAGGCCTCATCTGATCTGCTCCTTCTTACCTAAGAAATATTCTCATGTCCAAGGCGTCACCCGATCTGCTCCTTTTTACCCAAGGAATATTCTCATGTCCGAGGCCTCACCTGATCTGCTCCTTCTTACCCAAGGAATACTCTCATGTCCAAGGCCTCATCTGATATGCTCCTTCTTACCTAAGGAATACTCTCATGTCCAAGGCTTCACCTGATCTGCTTCTTCTAACCTAAGTCATGTCCAAGGCCTCAACTGATCTGCTCCTTCTTACCTAATGAATACTTTCATGTCCAAGGCTTCACGAGATTTGCTTCTTGTTCTGTGAGGCAACCCTGCCGATAAGCTGTATGGGGAGAGGGCTGCGGTCCATGCACACATCCACTCAGTCCAGCCAAGTATGCATGTGTCCTGACACTGACACCAACCCACCTCTGGACTTCACACACCGACACAGCAGAGCTGACACCTTTTATTTAAAGAGGGATCAGGTGCCAATAGACTGAAGGTGAGGTCACCAGGTAAGACACAAGGCTATTTATCCTCACCTCACCCAGCCACCAGCCAATAACCAGCAGACATAATGTCCCTAATTAACCCATCAGTACCGAATCCGACTAATGAAGTAAACCTGACAACCAGCAGCCAGTAACAGTGTCAGAGCACCAAGCAAAAGTCAGTACAAACTCCACATGACATCTCCCTCCATCTCACAGAGCTAGCTGACCCCGCCCCCTCACTGATCACATGACATTTAGGTCATCACAGGTCCTACACCACACCACCCCTTATTCTTTCAACTTCAAAGCCCCGCCCCTGCACTGATCACATGACAGTGACATCACCCCAGGTCCTTCACCACCTCTCCACTGCTGAGCCCCGCCTCCTGCACTGATCACATGACGGTGACATCACCCCAGGTCCTTCAGCTCTGGCAGTGCAGCAGATACTGGGCAGGTCCTGGTCGGTAGTCAGGGCTCTTGTTCTCTCTGGTATCAGCCATTCCTCCAGCCTGCAGGTAAGATGAGCTGTGAGGAGACAGTGTGGTGGAGAGCTCAGACATGTCACCTCTGGAGATTCTCCTCCATTACACACAGGAAATCCTTCTCTGCTCCTCAGCTTAGTGTGATGGGGGGAGTAGTAGTGCGGATAGTGGGGGTTGTCATAATTTGCTAGCACTTTACTGTCCTGGTGAGGGGCCCCTGCATCCAGGAGGAGAATGAATGGAGCAGGGCCCGGCCTGAGCTCAGCTCTCTCCAGTCTCTAGGAGTTGTGGACACAGCTGAGCACAGCCCAGAGGTGGGACCTGCATCTATCAGACATTTATCTCCTGTTGAGAAACCAGAAATCTCCATGTTGGGGCCCCTGGAATCCATGTGGTTGGGCTCTGAGAAGCAGGGCCCCTCCAGGCTCAGGAAGTGCCGTTCTGGAGGTGACATCTGGTCTTGTCCCCTGGATGATTTCCTCTCCTCTTCTCATAAAGGCGCCTGCAGTACTAGAAGCCTCCAGCTCCTCCAGTTCTCTCCTCTTCTCCTGAATGAGCCACCAAGGATGGACAGGAAGGAGATCAGCAGAAGAATATTAGACCTCACCTTGGAGATCATCTCCCTGCTGAGCGGAGAGGTAAACTTTTCTAGATTTCTCTCCTCTTTATTGTATTCTGTAACAAGTCAGACATCGGGAAGGAGAATCCATCATAGGAAGTGATAGGAAGAGTCCAGGGTCCTGGAGAACGGCCTCCAGACCTTCCAAGTGATGGAGACCCTGAAGATCATCCTCCAATATGGTGAGTGATGTATCACGTGACCAGTGACCAATAGTCATGTTGTAGGAGCCATGAGAAGGTAAGTAGGCACGTTGTACCAGGAGGAGAGGGCCGGAGGAGAGCACATGGCCCCTGAAGGGTTCATTCCCTAAGTGTCTCTCTCCATCCACAGGAGTACACAATAGTGAAGAAGTCATCGGGCGACTGTGTGACTCCCATCATCCATCTCCAGGAGTCAGGAGGGCGGAGCAGGACCCCTCACCCCATCACAGAGCCTCTTCCCCTGATACATGAGCAGAAGATCCACGAACTCACCCACAAGATGATGGAGCTGCTGACTGGAGAGGTGACACTGCTGGGAATGCTGGGAAATTCTCCAGTAACAGCACTGGAGGGGTCTGGGTGATGACGGTGTCATTGTGTTGTCAGGTTCCTATAAGGTGTCAGGATGTCACTGTCTATTTCTCCGTGGAGGAGTGGGAGTATATAGAAGGACACAAGGATCTGTACAAGGAGGCCATGATGGAGGAGCACCAGCCTCTTATATCACAGGGTAAGACCCATCATGTGCAGTGTATACACGTGTGTGCAGTGACATGTAATGGAGGAGCACCAGCCTCTTATATCACAAGGTAAGAGCCGTCATGTGCAGTGTATACACGTGTGTGCAGTGACATGTAATGGAGGAGCACCAGCCTCTTATATCACAAGGTAAGAGGCGTCATGTGCAGTGTATACACGTGTGTGCAGTGACATGTAATGGAGGAGCACCAGCCTCTTATATCACCAGGTAAGAGCCGCCATGTGCAGTGTATACACGTGTGTGCAGTGACATGTAATGGAGGAGCACCAGCCTCTTATATCACAAGGTAAGTTCCGCCATGTGCAGTGTATACACGTGTGTGCAGTGACATGTAATGGAGGAGCACCAGCCTCTTATATCACAAGGTAAGAGCCGTCATGTGCAGTGTATACACGTGTGTGCAGTGACATGTAATGGAGGAGCACCAGCCTCTTATATCACAAGGTAAGTTCCGTCATGTGCAGTGTGTACACGTGTGTACAGTGACATGTAATGGAGGAGCACCAGCCTCTTATATCACAAGGTAAGAGCCGTCATCTGCAGTGTATACACGTGTGTGCAGTGACATGTAATGGAGGAGCACCAGCCTCTTATAGCACAAGGTAAGAGCCGTCATGTGCAGTGTATACACGTGTGTGCAGTGACATGTAATGGAGGAGCACCAGCCTCTTATATCACAGGGTAAGAGCCGTCATGTGCAGTGTATACATGTGTGTGCAGTGACATGTAATGGAGGAACACCAGCCTCTTATATCACAAGGTAAGACCCGTCATGTGCAGTGTATACACGTGTGTGCAGTGACATGTAATGGAGGAGCACCAGCCTCTTATATCACAAGGTGAGAGCCGTCATGTGCAGTGTATACACATGTGTGCAGTGACATGTAATGGAGGAGCACCAGCCTCTTATATCACAAGGTAGGACCCGTCATGTGCAGTGTATACACGTGTGTGCAGTGACATGTAATGGAGGAGCACCGGCCTCTTATATCACAAGGTGAGACCCGTCATGTGCAGTGTGTACACGTGTGTGCAGTGACATGTAATGGAGGAGCACCAGCCTCTTATATCACAATGTAAGAGCCGTCATGTGCAGTGTATACACGTGTGCGCAGTGACATGTAATGGAGGAGCACCAGCCTCTTATATCACAAGGTGAGAGCCGTCATGTGCAGTGTATACACGTGTGTGCAGTGACATGTAATGGAGGAGCACCAGCCTCTTATATCACAAGGTAAGAGCTGTCATGTGCAGTGTATACACGTGTGTGCAGTGACATGTAATGGAGGAGCACCAGCCTCTTATATCACAAGGTGAGAGCCGTCATGTGCAGTGTATACACGTGTGTGCAGTGACATGTAATGGAGGAGCACCAGCCTCTTATATCCAATGTAAGAGCCGTCATGTGCAGTGTATACACGTGTGTGCAGTGACATGTAATGGAGGAGCACCAGCCTCTTATATCACAAGGTAAGAGCCGTCATGTGCAGTGTATACACGTGTGTGCAGTGACATGTAATGGAGGAGCACCAGCCTCTTATATCACAAGGTAAGAGCCGTCATGTGCAGTGTATACACGTGTGTGCAGTGACATGTAATGGAGGAGCACCAGCCTCTTATATCACAAGGTAAGAGGCGTCATGTGCAGTGTATACACGTGTGTGCAGTGACATGTAATGGAGGAGCACCAGCCTCTTATATCACCAGGTAAGAGCCGCCATGTGCAGTGTATACACGTGTGTGCAGTGACATGTAATGGAGGAGCACCAGCCTCTTATATCACAAGGTAAGTTCCGCCATGTGCAGTGTATACACGTGTGTGCAGTGACATGTAATGGAGGAGCACCAGCCTCTTATATCACAAGGTAAGAGCCGTCATGTGCAGTGTATACACGTGTGTGCAGTGACATGTAATGGAGGAGCACCAGCCTCTTATATCACAAGGTAAGTTCCGTCATGTGCAGTGTGTACACGTGTGTACAGTGACATGTAATGGAGGAGCACCAGCCTCTTATATCACAAGGTAAGAGCCGTCATCTGCAGTGTATACACGTGTGTGCAGTGACATGTAATGGAGGAGCACCAGCCTCTTATAGCACAAGGTAAGAGCCGTCATGTGCAGTGTATACACGTGTGTGCAGTGACATGTAATGGAGGAGCACCAGCCTCTTATATCACAGGGTAAGAGCCGTCATGTGCAGTGTATACATGTGTGTGCAGTGACATGTAATGGAGGAACACCAGCCTCTTATATCACAAGGTAAGACCCGTCATGTGCAGTGTATACACGTGTGTGCAGTGACATGTAATGGAGGAGCACCAGCCTCTTATATCACAAGGTGAGAGCCGTCATGTGCAGTGTATACACATGTGTGCAGTGACATGTAATGGAGGAGCACCAGCCTCTTATATCACAAGGTAGGACCCGTCATGTGCAGTGTATACACGTGTGTGCAGTGACATGTAATGGAGGAGCACCGGCCTCTTATATCACAAGGTGAGACCCGTCATGTGCAGTGTGTACACGTGTGTGCAGTGACATGTAATGGAGGAGCACCAGCCTCTTATATCACAATGTAAGAGCCGTCATGTGCAGTGTATACACGTGTGCGCAGTGACATGTAATGGAGGAGCACCAGCCTCTTATATCACAAGGTGAGAGCCGTCATGTGCAGTGTATACACGTGTGTGCAGTGACATGTAATGGAGGAGCACCAGCCTCTTATATCACAAGGTAAGAGCTGTCATGTGCAGTGTATACACGTGTGTGCAGTGACATGTAATGGAGGAGCACCAGCCTCTTATATCACAAGGTGAGAGCCGTCATGTGCAGTGTATACACGTGTGTGCAGTGACATGTAATGGAGGAGCACCAGCCTCTTATATCCAATGTAAGAGCCGTCATGTGCAGTGTATACACGTGTGTGCAGTGACATGTAATGGAGGAGCACCAGCCTCTTATATCACAAGGTAAGAGCCGTCATGTGCAGTGTATACACGTGTGTGCAGTGACATGTAATGGAGGAGCACCAGCCTCTTATATCACAAGGTAAGAGCCGTCATGTGCAGTGTATACACGTGTGTGCAGTGTGGGGATTCGCTCTGGTAGTTAGGACTAGTGGATGCAGTATAGAGGCAAAGTACACAGTTCTTGAAATCAAGCGGTGTTTATTCACACACAAGGAAAGACCATAAACAATAAGTCACCTTTTCTCCTGGGTGTTAATTCACACCCTGTTAGCAGTTCAACCTCTTCAAGTCCATAGGCGGCCTGTTCGCCTTTAGAGGGGCCTGAGTTCTCCAGCCCGGCTCAAACCTCAAATCACAAAAATGTCTGCAGCTGATCTGCCATGTGTGAACGTGCTCTTAGATAACCAGTGGCTGATCTGTGCTGCTCTTATAATCTATCTGGGAATTGTAAGATTCTGCTATACGGAAATAGAGCGCACAACAGGCGAGTTCGTCAGGGAGGGGGCTTAAGATGCGCCATTGTGACACAAAAGCCAATCACTAGGTGGTGTAGAGAGAGACAGAAGTGTGTCGCCGTGCAGTAGATTTGTCTTTCAAAATAAGCCCTTATGATAAAGTGGAGCATCTTTAGACTGTTTAAACTGTTTAGATTTGTAAATCTGCCCAATTGTTCCCCCAATGATTGCAAGGTGTCCAGACCTTGAGGCAGAAAAGCAGCATCAAACCATAATGCCCCCCTTCCACCAGGCCCAAACTGCGAAGCCCCCCTTCCACGGGGCCCAAACTGCGAAGCCCCCCTTCCACGGGGCCCAAACTGCGAAGCCCCCCTTCCACGGGGCCCAAACTGCGAAGCCCCCCTTCCACGGGGCCCAAACTGCAAAGCCCCCCTTCCACGGGCCCAAACTGCAAAGCCCCCCTTCCACGGGGCCCAAACTGCAAAGCCCCCCTTCCACGGGGCCCAAACTGCAAAGCCCCCCTTCCACGGGGCCCAAACTGCAAAGCCCCCCTTCCACGGGGCCCAAACTGCAAAGCCCCCCTTCCACGGGGCCCAAACTGCAAAGCCCCCCTTCACCGGGCCCAATCTGTGATAAAATTCCCCTCTCTATCAAGCCTAAAACGTGGTGCTCCCTCAACCAAACTCAAACCATCATGGCCCCCTGTACAAGGCCCAAATCATGAAGCCCCTCTCCACCAGGCCCAAACTCTGATGCCTTCCATCGAGATGGTCTCAGGCATACTTGAGACAGGCTTCAATGCATTTTTGGACCCAAATCTTGTCCAATGTTTTTCTAATAGTTGATACATGAACAGAGGTTTCTGCACTTTGTGGAGTCTTCTCTAGGTCTTTTGCTGTTGGGATTTTGTTTTTAGTATTGCCCACTGTTATTTTGAAGTGATCTTATCAGGACACTCACTCCTAGGGAGAGCTTCAGCAGTCCTGAATGTTCTCTGTTTGTAGATCTTTTGTTGAACTACACAGTGATGTACATCTAGGTCTTTAGCTTTTGAATCCTTTTCCAGCTTCATGTGTTTCTGTAAGGCCACGGTCACATCTCTGGTTAACGTTTCTGGTGGGCTGTCCTGGCAGAGAACGGCCTGCCAGCGGCCACCGGATCTGGAATTGCCATATTCAACAGATCACCAACAGATCCATATTGATTATAATGGGATCCGTTAGTGATCCCACCACTTTCCGGCACAAATAGCGGGTTTTCGGCCAGACAAATGAGTTTTTATGGCATTGATGCTGGATCAAGCTGCTGAATTATCTTTTACTGAGATCTGAACTTAGCCTAACACGTTTTCTGAGGTCTTCTGAAAGTTGTTTGCTTAGAGGCATGGTGTTCACCTACCAGTTCTCCTGAGAAGAGCAGATATGTCAGTAACTAGGCTTTATGTGCCTATACTTAATAGGGAAAGCACCTGTGAACCTCACACTTCCAATCTCCTGTCCTTAAAGGGGTTTTGCTGTTTCATAATTACATCGTTAGTCAGGTTTTTTTTTTTCTGACCGCAGCATATTTTTGCACCCTATACGGATTTTCATGTTCTCACTCTCCTTCCCCTGTTCTCAGCATCACTGCATCCTGGCAGGATGTTTACATGCAGAACTTCCAGTTTTCATCAGCTTCCTAAACAATCCCAGCATGCTTTGCTCTGTAATGTTTCGGAAGGCTTGCTCCACCTAGCCAAAATGGAGAGGGGCAGTCTAGGGATGAGAACAGGAAGTTCTACATGTAAACAGGAGGCAGTGATGCTCAGAACAGGGGAAGGAAAGTGCTGACATGAAAAACAGGTATATGGGGCATAAACATGCAGTGTTTGAGGTATTCTGAGCAGACAAAAAATGTATTATGAAACCCCAGAACCCCTTTAACCTTTTCTACCCCAGTGGGGTTTTTTTTATTAGCATTTTCTTTTTTCACTCACTTCCTGCCCAGAGCCATAAAAAAAATTTATTTTTCCGTTCACATAGCTGTATGAGGGCTTATTATTTGCCACCATTTAATATTGCTCAGAATGTAGTGGGAAAAAAATTCCAAACGTGGTGGAATTGGGAAAAAAATGCAATTTTACCACAGTTTTAAGTTTTTTTTTTTTTTTTACGGCGTTCATTATGCAGTAAAACCTGTGCTCTTCATTCTCCAGGTCAGTATGAATCCGGCGATACCACATGTGTATACTTTTCCTTGCGTTTTGATGCAGAAATGTTTTTTTTCTGACCCCTATAACTTTTTTTTTTTTTAGCTATGTGTGTGGAGCTGTGTGAAGGCTAATTTTTTGCGGGGCAATGTGTACTTTTCATTGATACCATTCTGGGGCGGGTACGGCTTTTTGATCACTTTTTCTTAAAAAATTTTTGTGAGACAAAAAACAACCCCAAAAATTGCCATTTTGACCCTTTTTTTTTCATTTCACCTTTTTTCGTATGGGATCAATACTTTTATATTTTGATGGTATATATTTTTGATAGTATTGACATGGAAAAGTAAAAATAACATCAAAAATTCTTTAAAAATGTTAAATATAAAAATTTGATTTAACCCCTTAGGGACACAGCCTTTTTACACCTTAGGACCAGGCCATTTTTTGAAAATCTGACCAGTGTCACTTTAAGTGATGATAACTTTAAAACGCTTTGACTTATCCAGGCCATTCTGAGATTGTTTTTTCGTCACATATTGTACTTCATGACACTGGTGAAATAAAGTTAAAAAAAATATTTTTTTTTGCATAAAAAAATGTCAAATTTACCAAAAATTGGGAAAAATTAGCAAATTTCAAAGTTTCAGTTTCTCTACTTCTGTAATACATAGTAATACCCTTAAAAATTGTGATGACTTTACATTCCCCATATGTCTACTTCATGTTTGCAGCATTTTGGGAATGATATTTTATTTTTTGGGGATGTTACAAGGCTTAGAAGTTTAGAAGCAAATCTTGAAATTTTTCAGAAATTTACAAAAACCCAATTTTTAGGGACCACTACAGCTCTGAAGTCACTTTGCGAGGCTTACATAATAGAAACCACCCAAAAATGACCCCATTCTATAAACTACACCCCTCAAGGTATTCAAAACTGATTTTACATACGTCGTTAACCCTTTAGGTGTTGCACAAGAGTTATTGGCAAATGGGGATGAAATTTGAGAATTTCATTTTATTGCCTAATTTTCCATTTTAACCAATTTTTTCCACTAACAAAGCAAGGGTTAACAGCCAAACAAGACTGTATCTTTATTGCCCTGACTCTGCCGTTTACAGAAACACGCCATATGTGGCCGTAAACTACTGTACGGCCACACAGCGGGGCGTAGAGTGAAAGGTGCGCCGTTTGGTTTTTGGAAGGCATGTTTTGCTGGACAGTTTTTTTGACACCATGTCCCATTTGAAGCCCCCCTGATGCACCCCTAGAGTAGAAACTCCATAAAAGTGACCCCATCTAAGAAACTACACCCCTCAAGGTATACAAAACTGATTTTACAAACTTTGTTAACCCTTTAGGTGTTGCACAAGATTTAATGGAAAATAGAGATACAATTTCAAAATTTCACTTTTTTGGCAGATTTTCCATTTTAATATTTTTTTTTCCAGTTACAAAGCAAGGGTTAACAGCCAAACAAAACTCATTATTCATGGCCCTAATTCTGTAGTTTACAGAAACACCCCATATGTGGTCGTAAACCGCTGTACGGTCACACGGCAGGGCGCAGAAGGAAAGGAATGCCATACGGTTTTTGGAAGGCAGATTTTGCTGGACTGGTTTTTTTGACACCATGTCCCATTTGAAGCCCCCTGATGCACCCCTAGAGTAGAAACTCCAAAAAGTGACCCCATTTTAGAAACTACGGGATAGGGTGGCAGTTTTGTTGGTACAAGTTTAGGGTACATATGATTTTTGGTTGCTCTATATTACACTTTTTGTGCGGCAAGGTAACAAGAAATTGCTTTTTTGGCACCGTTTTTTTTTTTGTTATTTACACCATTCATCTGACAGGTTAGATCATGTGGTAATTTTATAGAGCAGGTTGTCACGGACGCGGTGATACCCAATATGTATCCAATTTTTTTTATTTATGTACGTTTTACACAATAATTTCATTTTTAAAACAAAAAAAATGTTTTAGTGTCTCCATAGTCTAAGAGCCATAGTTTTTTAAATTTTTGGGCGATTATCTTATGTAGGGTCTCATTTTTTGTGGGATGAGATGACGGTTTGATTGGCACTATTTTGGGGTGCACATGACTTTTTGATTGCTTGCTATTACACTTTTTGTGACGGAAGATGACAAAAAATGGCTTTTTTTACACCGTTTTTATTTTTATTTTTTTACGGTGGTCATCTGAGGGGTTAGGTCATGTGATATTTTTATAGAGCCGGTCAATACGGACGCGGCGATACCTAATATGTATACTTTTTTTTTATTTATGTAAGTTTTACACAATGATTTCATTTTTGAAACAAAAGAAATCATGTTTTAGTGTTTCCATAGTCTAAGAGCCATAACTTTTTCAGTTTTTGGGCGATTATCATGGGTAGGGTATGATTTTTGCGGGATGAGATAACGGTTTGATTGTTACAATTTTGGCGTAGATGCGACTTTTTTGATCACTTTTATTACCTTTTTTGGGAAGTAAGGTGGGCAAAATTCCAATTTCATCATAGTTTTTAATTTTTTATTTTTATGGCGTTCACCGTTCGGGTAAAGTAACATTACCGTTTTATAGATCAGGTCGTTACGGACGCGGCGATACCAAACATGTGTAGGGAATTTTATTTTTTTCATTTTTAATCAGTGATAAATGTGTTTTTTGATTTTTACTTTATTTTTCACTTTTTTCACTTTTTTTTTGACCCAGACCCACTTGGTTCTTGAAGATCCAGTGGGTCTGATGTCTGCATAATACAGTACAGTACAATATATATTGTACTGTACTGTATTTTACTTACACTTTGTCTGAACAGATCTATGCTTTCAGCACAGATCTGTTCAGCACCATGGACAGCAGGACGCCTGAGAAGGCGTCCTGTTGCCATGGGAACCTTCCCCGTCTGCTCAGTAGTGGCCAGAACTGCGCAGACGGGGAAGGGTAAGGACGGGGCTTGGGGGGCTGCCTGGAAGCTCTCTCCCTCTCCATTCGGGGGACTGCAAAGGCACAGCAGCCCCCCGATCGGAGAGGGAGGGAGCTCCCTCTTACTGTTAACCTTTTCCATACAGCGGTCCGTACGGACCGCTGTATGGAAAGGGTTAAACGGCTGACATCGCATCACCGATGTCAGCCGTTTATACCAGGGTGCCAGCAATGTGCTGGCACCCTGGTATACCCACTAGACGCCAACGATTACGCAATGGGAGGCGGGCGGGGGGATCGCGATCCCGCCTACCGCACCTCCCGCACCGCCCGCAACCCTCCCCCTGCACCTCCCACCGTGCTCGAACAACTCAGGGGTGCAGGGGGGAGGGATACAGGAAACAATTTTTAATCCTAAAGTTTCTGATCCCCGCGGTCAGGGACCGCGGGGATCAGAAACTGCAGAAATCGCAGCAAACCGCAGGTCTGAATTGACCTGCGGTTTGCCGCGATCGCCGACATGGGGGGGTCACGGGACCCCCCCGCGCATTTAGCCTAGGTGCCTGCTCAATGATTTGAGCAGGCGCCGGGTTCCGATCACTGCCAGCCGCACGGCAGTGATCGAAAATGCACAGGGCGTACATGTACGCCCTGTGTCCTTAAGTACCAGGGCACAAGGGCGTACCTGTACGCCCTGTGTCCTTAAGGGGTTAAACAATAGGTAATTTTCTGATGACACGTTCCTTTTAAGTGTTCCACAGGAATTAATGTAACATGGAGGCGAAATGAAAACACATTTTTCATTTTAATATTTTAAAACAAACCTTAATATTTGTGTTTCATATAACTTATTAGAAATGAATAGGAGTGCACCGCGCTCGGGTATTGTCACGGCCACGGTTATGGCCGTGACTCCTTGGGAGCCGCATACAGTTGCCCGCGGTTTGGGTAGTTGTTTCAACCGCAGCTTGAGGCATGGTGTTGTTTGCCTCAAGTGCGGTTGCCGCGGACAACAGCTATGTGTGCGGTTCCCTTGGAGTTGTGTGCGTGTAGGTATGCACGTTTGTATGTCTGGTGTGCACTTTGACACTTTCCTTTCACTGTGGCTGCCCGTGGCAACGTTTGGTATGTTGTACATGTGGTGGCAGGGTCCCGGCCTTCGGGCTGTCTCCCAGGACGGCTGCCACCCATGTCGTTGCCTGCGGCAACAGCCACAGTGTGATCTTAGTTTGGTCACTTCCCCTTTATGTGTGTTTCCCTTCTGTGGTGCTGGAAGGGTTAACTCCCTTCCCAGTGTGTGTGTGATGTCACTGGGTGTGTCCAACTGTGGGGTGTGGCTTCTTGGCCTACATAGCCTTGGTGTTTGGCATGGTTCAGTAGGTTGCTTCAGTCATGCTTGGCTGGAGCAGCCTCCTGTGCATATGACCTGCCAGTGAGAGCCACCCCTGTGGTCATAAAGATTTAAAAGAGAATGTCACTTTATGTATTATGTCATGTTGTATGTGATGTCCATGTGATGTACTGTTGGGACCTTTGCTCGTTTGGTTTGTGCAGCTAATGGTTCTGGATTCTGTGTGTGCTCAGGGATCCAGTCAGCAAGGCTGTGGCAGGTTGGTGGAACTCCTTAGTTCACCTGCCATTTCATTAGTCTGTTTCGGTTCCCCTTTTTGCCAGCAGCTTGGCCATTGAGACTCCTGCTCCGCCGAGCATCCCGGAAGCTACATGAGTACTTTCTGGCCCCATTAACTATCATAGGAACCTGCAGACGGGCAGAGATCCGGACGCAACTGGGCAAATATGCCGAGAATCGGCCAGACAAATACCGCTGCGGTCACCCCCAGGAGGTTATGGAAACTAGACCCCTTAGAGTATTTATCTAGGGGTAGGTTAAAAAGTACCGCTCATGCTCATATTTCAGTTTATAATTTAGGGGCTACGTAAGCTGCAGAATACTGTACACCAGGGCATAATATTTTTTGAGGGAGTGGACTGGATAAAGCAATTCCAACGTTGTTCAGGATTTGTTTTTACGGCGTTCACCGCGTTGTATAAATGACGTTACCTTTATTCTCCTGGTCAGTGCGATTTTAATTATATTTTAAAATGTGTATGGCAAGTGATAATGTACATTTTTTATATACTTTATTGATTTAGCATATTTTTTATGAAAAAACTGACTCTGAATTGACTATTGGCAGTGAGTTTCCCATCTTCACTGTTCAATCTTGCTACAAAGGAGGATGGGGGTTTTAGTGGTCTCAAAGGTTCCTGTCCAGCAGGGCAGCCGTTTCTGTCATGGAGCTGTCATGGGCTCACAGAACATATATACTAGATGTCATCAGATATTTTTCTTTTTCTCCATTCACCATGACAGCTCCTTAGGAGAAAGTCCCAGGGAAAGTAGACTTGGAGAAAGATATAGATGTAGAGCTTTCTCAACCGTTTTGATCAGTAGGGTGCTGGTGGGTTCTGCAGGGCACTCTTTAAAAAAAATTACCCCCCCCCCCCTTATATCTGTATCCTTATCCTCTAAACATGGCTACAATTAATATTGTGCAGTCTGCTTCTCACATTTGCTCTCATAGTTCAGATGCTACTTCGGGCCTGTGGCCTGCTAGGTGCTGGGCTCTCGGCACAGGTGGCGAGGAACAGAATATTGTTATTTCCCCCTGATAACTAAACCTAGAAGTGAAGGAGCTGACAGAAGTGTCTGGTCTATTGACAGATCTACAGGAGGCCATGTATTCAGTCACTGTGTGCTTGTGTCTCCACAGATGGATCCAGGAGGAGAAATCCACCAGAGAGATGTCCCCGTCCTCTGTATTCCCAGGACTGTCCAGAGGAGAAGGTCCCAGAGAATCCTCAGGTAGATGGAGCTGAGCCCTATACACCTCTATATAGGGGGGTCCTGCTGTCATAGAGGGGTCATAGATTGTGGAGGTCTCTTATGTGGATCTGTTAGATTTCCCACCTGTCTGCTGTATTGTACTGAATTGTTACAGATGAGAAATCAGGGGGAAGATCTGACTGATATTAAAGTGGAGGATGAAGAAGAGAGGATGATGGGCGATCCCCCATGTAAGATTGAGGTGGAGGAGGACATTCCAGGAGATGTCACCACAGGTATGGAGTCATGAATGGAGAAAGTGGCTTCAGATTATGTCCTTGGTGCCTTCAGGGCAGGAGGAGAATCTGATCACCGGCTGCTGCACTTTGATTGGAGATGTCGCCATCACATCATGAAGGGTTCCCCTTATCCAGCTGACAGTGATCTCTAATCAGATTCTTCTCTGATCCCGGCTGTTCCGGCAGGACATGACGGTCAGTCACATCCACTCACCCACTGGGGATTATGGGGGCACAGCTTTTGGGTCCTGGAGCTTCTATAAGTGGTGGCGAACCTATGGCACGGGTGCCAGAGGCGGCACTCAGAGCCCTCTCTGTGGGCACCCTTACCATGGAAAAAGTCTATGGTGTACCAATATGCCTTAGACTTTTCCTGTAATTCATCACCGCAGGACGCAGTATGGACATAACAAGCAGCGCACTGAATGTAGGCAGGATATTATAGCTAAATGATAAAGTACATGGAGGATATACTATATTGGTATTCTGGTTAAATTGCCGTGTTGGCACTTTTACGATAAATAAGTGGGTTTTAGGTGGGGCACCTGGTCCGTAAAAGGTTCGCCATCACTGTCCTATAACATGTCATATAAATAAAACATTGTACAAATAATACTTAAAGAGGACCTTTCACCTGGATATCCTTAATCTATTTATTATCCTACCTTATAGTGCGGCCCTCACTGATGTCTTGGCATTTATTTTTTTTCTAAAGAAACCCCCCCCTATTCAACCGCTGTGGTCCCCGTATCTTTTGGCACCTCATATGCTAATGAGGCGACTCGGTTATACTAGGCGTGGACTTTCATTTGTCCTGGGTGCGGTTATCTTGCGCTCACAGCCAGGGAGAAGATAACCGCGCCCAGGAGAAATAAAAGTACACGCTTAGTATAACCGAGTCGCTTCATTAGCATATGAGGCGCCAAAAGATACGAGGACCACAGCAGACGAACGGGGGGTTCTTTTGCAAAAAATAAGTGCCAAGACATCATTGGGGGCCGCAAAATAAGTTAGGATAATTATATTAAGGATATCCAGGTGAAAGGTCCTCTTTAAAGGGGTTGTCCAGGCTTTTTAATATTGATGACCTATCCTCAGGATAGGTCATAAATATCAGATTGGCGGGGGTCTGACACCCAGCACCCCTGCCGATCAGCTGTACAAGGAGACGGCGCGTACTGTGTGCACGTGCCATCTCCCTTCTCTCTTCCTGCTCTGCTGCTGTATGTCTATGGGACTGCAGAGCTATCCTGACTCACCTGTTACCTTCATTCTCTGGGTCAGTACGATTACAGCTATACCACATTTGTATAGTTTTTCTTGTGTTTTGAAAATAAAAAATGTATTTTGTTTTTTGGAATTCACCAACTACTACCATAAATTTATTTTGAACTACTCGACTGTGGTCAAACCTCTGACGGACATCACCAAGAAAGGTTCGGATGTCTCAGTCTGATCTGATGCGGCATTAAAAGCCTTTTAAGCGGTGAAGGAATGTTTTGCTTCTGCTCCTATACTGGTGCAACCCAAGGTGTCACAACCATTTATTGTGGAAATTGACGCATCCGAGGTGGGGGTAGGAGCAGTTTTGTCGCAGGGTCCTTCACCTAGTAAATGGCGCCCATGTGCTTTCTTCTCTAAGAAACTCTCGGCCACAGAAAGGAATTTTGATGTGGGTAATAGAGAGTTGCTGGCCATTAAGTTGGCTTTTGAGGAATGGCGTCATTGGTTAGAAGGAGCTATTCATCCTATTACTGCGCTTACTGACCATAAAAATCTGTCTTATCTGGAGTTGGCTAAACGCCGGAACCCAAGGCAGGCCAGATGGTCGTTGTTTTTCAACAGACTTAATTTCATCGTCACCTATTGCCCTGGGGTTAAGAACGTCAAGGCTGATGCTTTGTAGCGTAGCTTTCCTGGGGGGAAGGGATGATTCGGAAGATCCTGGTCCGATATTGTCTGAAAGGGTAGTCATATCCACCCTATATCCCAACCTTGAGGCAGAGGTGTTGGAGGCCCAGGGAAATGCACTGGATTTTTGTCCTCCAGAGAAGTTGTTCCTTCTGAGTTACATCAAAAGGTGTTCGAGGAACATCACTGTGCGATTCTCACAGGACACCCTGGGAGCAGATCCGATGTTGATCTCATCTCTCGTAGATTCTGGTGGCCCGGGTTGTGTAAGAGTGTTGAGGACTATTTGTCTGCTTGTAGTACTTCTGGATCTTTACTTCCATTACCCATCCCGTCCAGACCTTGGACTTATTTGTCCATGGATTTTATCACAGATTTGCCTAATTAGTCAGGAAAAACTGATTTTGGTGGTTGTTGATCGCTTTAGTAAGATGTCGCACTTTATAGCATTATCAGGTCTACCTAATGCTAAAACTCTTGCACAAGTGTTTGTCGATTAACATCATGAAATTACATGGTATTCCTTCTGATGTGGTGTCTGATAGGGGGACTCAGTTTGTTTCCAAATTCTGGAAAGCGCTCTGTACTCATCTGGGGGTACAATTGTCTTTCTCTTCGGCCTTTCATCCTCAGTCCAATGGACAGACTGAACACACTAACCAGAATCTGGAGACTTAATTGAGATGTTTTATCTCGGAGAACAACCAGGAGGAGTGGTCTTCATTGTTGTCTTTAGCCGAATTTGCCATAAATAACCGTAGACAGTCCACTGATAAGTCACCGTTTTTTAGGGCATATGGGTTCCACCTGAAATTTGGCACATTTTCTGGTACGGAAACTTCTGGTATACTGGAAGAGGAATGTTTTTCCTCTTCGTTGTTATCTATTTGGTGGAAGATTCAAAATATTTTGTCATAGTGGACAGTAATCTAGAATTTCAAATAGCCAGAATAGTGGACTCCCGAATTCTCCGTAGATCCCTCCAGTATCTCGTCCACTGGAAAGGTTACGGACCAGAGGAGAGGATGTTGGTTCCAGCAGCCAATGTTAATGCTAAACGTCTTGTAAAAGCTTTTCACAGGGCTCATCCAGATAAAGTCGGTCCAGGGTGTCCGGAGGCAACCTTTAGAAAATGAGGGTGCTGTCACGGTCCCGCCCGTGACAGGGATAAGAAGATCTAAGAGACTGGCTGCACGTGATTGACAGTCTCTTTTAGTTTCAATTTTCTGTGTTGTTGCTGGGGATGACCACACCTCTTGTCTCAGGTGTAGCTTAAAGGGATTCTGTCAGCCTGATTTTTCGATACTGAGCTGATCAGATCAGTCTCCTTTATCTAAATAAAAATATACTAGTCTAACCCCCACCTGCCCTTTCATTTTTGATAAAAAATCACTTTTATTTATATGCTAATTCGCTTCATAACGTGCCCAAGGGGATGTCTCTCTGGCCGTTGGTGCCCAGCCGCGCCCCTTATCTTGGAGCTCAGCGCAGCTGCGCTGTTAATTATTCACTCCTCTCCTCTGCTTTATTTTTTTCGCGCAGTGTACCGTAATCTCGAACCTGTTGTCTCTCTGACACCAACGGCCAGAGGGACAGCCCCTTGGGCACATTATGAAAGTAATTGGCATATACATGAAAGTAATTTTTATAAAATAAGAAGGGGCAGGTGGGGGTAAGACTAGTATATTTTTATTTAGTGTAAGAAGGTATCGGTCATGTCAAACTAATTTAATCAGTTTCTATAAGGAGGTAAGTTCTAGACTTGACGTCACTGGATAGATCATCAACATCTGATCGGCGGGGGTCCGACACCCGGGACCCGTGCCGATCAGCTCCGCGCCGCGGCCTTCTTACTGTTTACCGCTGGCCCAGTAACGTCATGACTAGTATCAACTTGCCTGGGTGGGGCTAAGCTCCATTCAAGTGAACAGAGCTTAGCCCCGCCCAGGCAAGTTGATACTAGTCGTGACGTCACTGGGCCTGCGGTAAACAATGAGAAGGCCGCGGGGCTGCCTTCTCAAACAGCTCATCGGTTTAAACAAACTGCAGAACCTCTTTAATAGTATGGCGGTATAGCTCATCCGGGACGGCTCTTACCTGGTTTGGCCAGGCCTAAAAACCAGCCAGCACTGCCAGGTGAGGGGGATTACCTCAGTCTGACAGTGGAGCTCAGGAGGTGTGTGTGCTGGGATCTGAGGCTTGTGCTGCGCTGGAGGGCTGAGACCCATCTGAAAGGGAAACAGGCCCCCTAAAAGACTGCTATGGACTGATGGAGGCAGAACTGCCAACAAGGTGATTTTTTGCCCTCCCCAACTGAAAAGGGGAAACTAAGTGCAACACCCAAAACAACAGGGGGAGGGGGGGAGTAGAAGCTCCAGCACACACAAAGACTGGAGGACAACTGACTCCAGCCTGCCAGCCATAAATAACATCACCCCCCTCCCTAGCCTCCTCCAACATGCAATCCCATGTCAATAACATAACTCCCTCCCCAGCCTCCTCCAACATGAAATCCCATATAAATAATATCACCCCCTCCCCAGCCTCCTTCAACATGCAATCCCATGTAAATAACATCACTCCCTCCCCCAGCCACCATTAATATACAGTCCCATGTAAATAACATCACTCCCTCCAACAGCCGCCTTCAACATACAGTCCCATGTAAATAACATCACCCCTTCCCATAGCCGCCTTCAACATGCAGCCTCAAGTAAATAACATCACTCCTGAACATCTCATGATAACATCCCTCCCTTCAGCCCTAACATACAGTCCCAGTTAAATAACCAAAACTCCCAGCATTGCGCTGCCTCTCTCTTCACTTACCTCTCCTCATGTAGCAGACATCACCACAGCTTCTTCTCCAGGACTTTTCCTTCTAACTGCCGTCCTCTCCTGCACTAGTCACATGATGGTGACATCATCGCAGGTCCTACTCAACCCTTGCCTTCTGCACTGATCACATGACCTGTGATGTCATCACAGGTCCTTCAGATCTTGCAGTGCATTGCATTAGATTCAATTGTATTGCCTTCCTGACGACGGCAATACAGTTGTATCTGCCTGGCAGGCATTACATTCAGGGCCTGGGACAAAACATCCAGGGCCCAGGCCCTGAATGATTTAACCTAGCAACGCCCTTGTGACCAACCAAGTGTGGGGTAGTGAGTGAAAGAACTGGGTCCTCAGACATGCTGACATTTGTTGGCAGAAGGCAGATTGCCAGATAAATGTGTGTAATAAAAGTGGTGACTGAGTATAGATTCCTGGACGTTGTCAGAGTATTATATAGAAATCTTTGTACGGTTGGAATGATGTGCATTTTTTTAACCAAAAACAAGGAGAAGAATCAAAATGAATAACTTCCAAACTAATAGGAATGTGTATAGGTTTGTATTCTATGTAGTTTGGAAATAAATCACAAATTCCAATTTTTATCTTCACAGAAAATTCCAGTAAGAATTCTGAGGGAAACTTCATGTTATCACTAAATTATAAAGCAGAAGATGAAGATGTCATGCAGAACTCTTCAGGAGAAAAACTAGTTATACTTAATGTACATTCAGGACTTCACAGTGCAGATCTATCATATAATTCCCGTAATCAAGAGGAATCTTCTCCTGACCAATCACATATTGTTACCACAATTATAGGTCAGAAAGAGGCTAAAAGGTTCCTCTGTGGTAAAGAGTTCAGAAAAAGCTCAGGTCTTTCTACACACAGAAAAATTCACACAGGAGAGAAGCCATATTCATGTTCAGAATGTGGGAAATGTTTTATAGGTAAATCAAGTCTT
The DNA here is from genome assembly GCF_014858855.1 of Bufo gargarizans. NCBI lineage: Eukaryota > Metazoa > Chordata > Amphibia > Anura > Bufonidae > Bufo > Bufo gargarizans. The sequence goes on from NW_025334525.1 coordinate 154,459, forward strand.
CTTAAACATGAGCGAATTCACACTGGAGAGAAGCCATATTCATGTTCCGAATGTGGGAAAAGTTATGCAAATAAATCGCATCTTATTACACATGAGAGAATTCACACAGGAGAGAAACCATATTCATGTTCAGAATGTGGGAAATGTTTTACACAGAAATCACATCTTATTAAACATGAGAGACGTCACAAAGGAGAGAAGCCATATTCTTGTCCAGAGTGTGGGAAATGTTTTACAGATGAATCAAGTCTTGTTAGACATAAGAGAATTCACACAGGAGAAAAACCATATTCATGTTCAGAATGCGGGAAATGTTTTACAGATGAATCAAGTCTTATTAGACATGATAGAAGTCATACAGGAGAGAAGCCATATTCATGTTCACAATGTGAGAAAATTTTTACGCACAAATCAAGTCTTGTTACACATGAGAGAATTCACACAGGAGAGAAGCCGTATTCATGTTCACAATGTGGGAAATGTTTTATAGATGAATCAAATCTTTTTAGACATGAGAAAAGTCACAAAGTAGAGAAACAGTATTCCTGTTCAGAATGTGGTAAATCTTTTACACAGAAATCACATCTTATTAGACATGAGAGAATTCACACAGGTGAGAAACCATATTCATGTTCAGAATGTGGAAAATGTTTTGCAGATAAAAAAAATCTTGTTACACATGGCAGAAGTCACACAGGAGAGAAACCATATTCATGTTTAGAATGTGGGAAATGTTTTATAGGTGAATCAAATCTTGTTAGACATGAAAGAAGTCACACAGGAGAGAAACCGTATTCATGTTCAGAATGTCAGAAATCTTTCACACAGAAATCACATCTTATTAGACATGAGAGAATTCATACAGGAGAGAAACCATTTTCGTGTTCAGAATGTGGGAAATGTTTTGCAGACAAAACAAATCTTGTTATACATGGCAGAAGTCACACGGGAGAGAAACCATATTCATGTTCACAATGTGGGAAATGTTTTGCAGACAGATCAAATCTTGTTACGCATGAGAGAATTCACAAAGTAGAGAAACTATACAATGAATGTGGGAAATGCTTTAAAGATAAATCAACATTTGTTACACATAAGAGAAGTCACACAGAAAATAAATCGTTTTGACTTTTTATATGTGAAAAATGCTTTGTAGGTGCAATGTCCTTACTGCAAGTGTTAATGTCACTGTATTTTGTGCATTATATGTCCCGTAGGCTGTATATTGAGAGAGATAGGGGGACTTCCTAGCTACTGTTGCTAGGTAGGGCTGGCACTATCCCTTCCTTTCTAGGATGAACTGAAGTTCAACCTAGTGTGAGCTGCAGATAAAAAACAGCTAAGGAGCAGAACTGACAGGGAGAACCTCTCACCTTATGGATTAAAAAGCAGCACATTGACAATATATGTGCCAGTTATTAAAAAACTGCAGAAAGCTAATCAGCCATATAATGAGGATTGCAGATAATTTTTAGAGAAAGGTAATGCACTTCTATCAAGGTTACAGATTTCTCTGCATATTGGTGGGAACAATAAACTCCAGGCTCCCCGTTATAACAAAAGGACTGAAAGGGCCCTCTTTTCATAGGCTGTATTCCTTTGTGGATACTGGGAACATATATATATATATATATATATATATATATAGAGAGAGAGAGCAACCCTTTAAGCTAGGAAAGGAGAGATTGCACAGGAGAGATGGCAACTGTAAAGCCTGTATTTAACCTGTACTTTGCCTATGTAAACTATCTATTCAATTGCTTCAGTAAAGTACAATGGACTTCTTGCACCAAACCCAGCCTCATCATTGGCTCCACGCTTGGCTCCTGTCTTGCATTTTCCAGCACTTATCACCATCAAGGGCACCCCAAACCACCATCAGGCAGGAGAGCCAAAGAAGAAAAAAAGATGTGCCCTTCCTATCACTGCATGGCCCAAAGCAACCATTCTAACTACTTCTCCTATCCTCTCCCCTCTCCTGTGCTCCCTGCATAATCTGGCAGCATGAACAGGATATTGCCTCTGTGCCTACTTGTGAACTCTTATGAGTGCAGCTGCAATGAGACTTTATTGTGCTGTGCATCAGTAATTTTGCCAACCTTGCCGTCTGTCAGTAAATGGACATCTGTGCTAAACAAGTTGCCACTGACCAGTCCATAAGAGGTAAGACTGGAATTTTTGCTGCACCATCGCTGTTGGCAATGTTCCACTCTGAGCGGGAAAACTGATGGCCCGCCTACTCAAAGGAACCAAAGCTGCTGCCTATAGGATACAGGGGGAAGGAAAAAGGAGCCAGACCCTGCCAGAAGTGAGAGGGCACCGCCATTTTTAAAGCAAATGCAGAATCAGTGCTCTGCACACAGCATCAAAAAACAAAGTTGAAAGAGGTTCCAGATCCATAAAAGTGAGTCGGGAACAGCATCTAACATATCTGGGAGCATCACAGTGCAATATAGACTGGTCAGAATTGCTGCAAGCATTTTTCTTAAAGGGGTATACACAGACATAATGGCCATAACCCACAGAAATGCCAAGCTAAAGTGTGCAATTGCATAATTTGAAATCCTGTCCGTGCTCAGAGGAAAAGACTGTGGTACAGATATTCGAGAGACTGTATGCCACCTTTGAAAACTAAAACCACATCCAAGATAATGATGCGGTTCTTTGGTACGAAACAGCAGCCTGGTCAGTCCATCAGAGACTTTGCGTTATCTCTACAGGAGACTCTGGAGGCCGTTGTGCATATAGACCCCCTGAGAAGCAGAAAACATGGAAAAAACTGTGTGAGCAGTTTGTAGGAGGTGAAGGAACAGAAACTCTAAAGATTGGATAATACAATAAGTGTCAGTGGCTCACCTGCATGTGCTACCGTGGAGATGGTGCTCACTCCATTGGCAACACCTGAAGCCCGTAAAAGTGTATGAAACAGATTAAAGTGAAGATTGGAGGGCACTTAAAATATCAGGAGGTCAAATGGAGTTTTAGTAAATTATATAACCTTGTTTATTATAATAAAAGACTAGGACAATGTGGTTGTTATAAAACACTGGACTGTAGTCTCAATATAATTGTTATACTTGTTCCCTATTTCAGGGAAACCCTCCTGTGGATCCCTGTGTAGATGGTCCACGTGGATATCAGTGCTCTACCCCCTGTGTGGGGTAAGATCGTATTACTATTACTGTCTCCACCTAGAACATCACCCCAGTGATAATAACAGAAGATGATTATAATGTAATAACAATAAAACTAACAGTGGTATGCAATGTAACACAAATAAAAATTACATAAAAATTTTATTTTTGCAGAATAAAAAGCCGCAGCACAAAACAGATGTCTATTCAGGATTCCTCCAAATAATCGGATTGTTGTGCATTTTCGTAAGTGTACAATGTATCTGATGATACTATATTCAATATGGATGATCATTGCCTTTAACAGCATGTGATCAGCATGAACCTGGGAAAAAAAACAAGATGGGTTCATGGCAAGTTCAATGTGTTAAAAGTGAATATATAGAGAACATTATACTTTTAATTATTGTTTAGAGACATGGATTTATCTATAGGGAATGTACTGGTTTCTCTAAACATGTCTGTCTGAGGAACAATGGGTGTTTCATGGCTGAGCCATGATCTGATAAGAAGATATGTCCATAAAACACATCTGGTGTGGAATAGATATCTATTCATATGTTCACATATATATATATATATATATATATATATATATGTATATATATATTCCTGTGTGCGTTTATTTAGCGTTTGAACTTATTAATGATTCGTACATAATATGCAATATTGATATATTATAACCAAATATTGTTCATGTATATTTTATACCGTGTTGTGGATATATAATCTTAGGAGATGTAGAAGAGCATTTAAGTAGAATTTTCCTAATGGGATCCATTCAGAGGAGCTGATGTTATTTCAAACATCATTACTCAATAGCTGAGACAGTTAGGGTAGACAAACCAGGAGAAAAGTTTAAAGATTATTGTTCTCTTATCTGACCGTAAATAAGATGGTCTGTTAACTGTCAAGCTGGATCCGTGATGTCTGGGAAAGTGATTCTAAAGTGTCAAAGAAGAATCCCTACTAATTGATATGAGGTGGGAAAGGTTAAAGTTTAAGTTGTATAATGAAGCCATTTATGTGTGTTAATTCTTTAATGTCTGAAATTATTATGTGGTACAACAGTGCCATCTGGAGGTAGATGGATAAGAGTATGTCCTTTTCACCAGTATTTCAAGGGTTAAAATGACATCATTGTCTGCATACGAATACACCCACCTTGTAAGATTGGAAGTCCCTAATCTAGAAGGGGATGAGTTCTTAGATAACATGGGGTATAAAGTATGCATGTGATAGGTTAGGAACAACTACAACTACAAAAAAAAAACTACAACACAAGAAAAGAAAACTTACTACAAAGAGACATTGGCACAGAGAAAATTGTCCATAAGAAGGATTTACCACAAAGAAACTTGGATTCATTTTTGTCTACTGGAAAAGTTTTGAGAACTGATCACATCAGAAACTCTTTTCATCCTTGACCCGGTAACGTATATTGTACTTACTGATCTTGGTATTAATAAGATATTCCTCTCAGCATAAAGTCAAGAGTTCCCATACTGTGGGAACATATAGTGTTAGACACCTCCCTAATGCTAGTTGTCCTCTTAGCTAAGATGCATATTGCTAATGGGAGATTAGACATTATCTGAGTAGAGAAAAACCTTGGGAGATTATATTTCCATAGTCTGATTGCCGAGTGGGGGATAACATCATATATATTTTTTATTGGTCATAAGGAGACAGTGGATCAGTTATTCTTCCAGTATTAATCAGTGTTTATCCTTCAATTTTTTATAATATATATTTTATTGGCTTTCTGATAGTTTTGTGCTGGTGAGAAAGTAATACTGGGTTACACCACTATCCAGTGGTGGTTTGTTGGTTGTGCATCATTTTGTCTATCCATTTATCTTATGTCTGTTTTGTATTGGATTTTACTCATTTATAAATAAATTATTACATATATTTTTACATAAATATTTGTCCCTTGTTTCACTGATGGCACAAAACGAATTAAGATTCCTTATCAAAGAACTTAGAGGTGATTATGTCAGCCTAGAGGATCCGATAATTTTATATTTTATTTTTCTAGGATCCTCTCTTTTTTCTATGAAGATTAATTTTATATAGAAGATAATTCGACAGGATAGATGCCGGGTCCTGCTGAAATGTGATATAATAGTTCTCCAAAAAACAATAGAATTAAAATCCTCCTAGAATTCAGTACATTAGTCCCCTTCAGTAAGGATAACGATCGGTGGTCCTTAATTATTCACAGACCAATACCTCTTAGTTTGCTGCATTAACAGGGGTATAGATATAATGTCCGGACGCCGACCAGAGCGCATACTATTGAAACAACTGTGAGACATCTACAAGCCGGCACTATCCTACCAAGTCCATCGGAGGGTAACGTAGCCCTTGTAGCAAACATATAGATTAAGAGATCTATTGGTTCATGTGGCATTGTCTGCTGACTAATTACTATGTCTAAAACGGCATTCCTCATAATTTGACTGCGGCAATACACAGGGAGACCGCAAGAGAGGTCCGGACATTATATCGATACCCTTGTATAGATACCAGCATCCCTGGTATAGAATAAACCCGAGACCTTATAATATGTGAGAGATTGGGCATACACCCCTAAAACCTGATGTATCTGCACCTGTTTTACCCTCTACACCATAGGGGGAACTTTTATAGAAACTTTTTATGATCTGGTCTTAGACGATTTTAGATCAGTTGACAAATTACAAATTGAGAAACACAATCTCAGTACCAAAGAGAAACTTCAGCTTCAGGATAATCCGGATTTAATAATCCGCAATGCGGATAAAGGAGGTGGCATTGTCCTCCAAGATCGGAATGACTATATCAAGGAGGTGAATCGGATTTTGTCCGATACAGAATATTATCAACAGTTGACCGAAAATCCTCTCATGGAACACCAACAGTCATTCAAAGCTCTTATCAACTCAGCATCTCACATTCTGAGTAAAAAGGAATATAATTATATCCATGTCACAAACCCAGTTATTGCCACCTTTTACCATTTACCAAAAATCCATAAAAGTATCTAGAATCAAAATATTGGAGACGAAATATAATTTTTTACCGTCGTTATATCGACGATTTGATTTTAATTTGGGAAGGTGACCTTTTAACTATAAATGATTTTATTAAGGATCTCAATTCCACCGATTGGGGGCTCACTTTCTCAGGCATAAGTGACAAATCCAAAGCTGAATACCTCGACCTGGAATTACATACAAATGATGGATCTATTAACACACGAACATTTTTTAAAGAAGTGGACTGCAACAATTACTTGGACTATTCAAGTGAGCATTTCAAGAAGTGGAAGAAAAACGTTCCGTATAGTCAATTTAAGCGAATTAGGCGTAACTGCTCCAGGAACTAAGATTTCGTTACACAAAGTAATGTAATTCGGTCTAGATTCCTACAATAGGGCTATCCGACAGATGTTATAGATACAGCTTTTAATAAGGCAAAAGCACTGACACAACTTGAATGTTTGGTAGGAAGCAAGAAACAAAATGATACCAAATACCACAATACGAATTTTTTAACCACCTTTAACAGCAACCATATAGCTATCCGTAAAATTCTGTCTAGGCATTGGTATATATTAAAAAAAAATCCCTTCCTGAACTCTGAGATAACAAAATAACCGTCTCTAGTATTCAGACGAGCAAAAACATTAAAAAATATGCTAGCCCCAAGCAAACTGAAGAACAAACGTGAAGAATTAGCCAGCCAAGTTGGCATCAAGACTCCGGGGAGCTATAGATGTAACCAACCAAGATGTCTCTGCTGCAGATCCCTAAATTTTACCACTTCTTTTTTGGGCCGAAATGAGGATTTTTTTTAAATCAAGGACGAACTAAATTGTGGATCATCCAACATTATCTACCTTATCACATGCCCTTGCAATCTCCGTTATGTAGGGCGCACCATACAGACCTTGCGCAATCGACTCAATAAGCACAGATCCAATGTGAAGAAAAAATTCCTCCAGCATAGCATCTCCAGACATGCTACTGTCCATCACCAAGGCTCTTTTTTGGGATTCACGGTGACCCCGATCGAGCAAGTCGACTCAAACGGATACAATATCATCCAAACTTTAAGGAAACGCGAGATGTTCTGGATTTATAAATTAAACTGCCTCAATCCATATGGCCTGAATGAGGCTTTCGAAATCAACTTATGAAACCCACGATTTCCCCCCCCCCCCCCGTTTATACCATTACCCTAGCCCCAATAACCTTTTCCGTGTTCAACTTTTGTCGTGTCCTTTTCCCCCTCCTATACCATCTGTGCACAATCATTTTCCGCCAACCCCCCCCTTCATCCCTTGTCATCAAATAAACCAGACATTATAGTGATGTAGCAATCACATTTAATATATTTTCCTTGTATCCCGTTCCTTTCGCCACCCTATGAAATGAATAGATGTGTCACACACATTAAATATATATATTTATTCTAATTTATTTATTTTTTCTAATTCAGCTTATTTCCAAATTATCATATGTTAGATTACTAGCTGTCTAAATTGGACATTTTTACCCTCTGACCCTTTGATTATTTCCTTAATATAGCTCTATATAAGTCTCAGTGGTTTTAAATGCTATTGATCCATTTATCTATTTATCTAATATTTATCATTTTTAGTCCAAAATCCGGTCCCTTTAAAAGGTCTCATTGCTTTCAGCATCTGCAGCACGAATGTACCGCTCTGTAGCCAGCCCGGTCTGACACTCCCCCTCTCTGATGTAGTAGCAGCGTCTGGTTGCCAAGAGACGGAGTGTGACGTCTCTTACCATGTGACCGGCGGCTGCCTCATGTGACCGCCCATCGCTTCCAGCGGCCGCTTTCTCCAGACGTCCGCGATCCTCCCCTGACGGCGGTCACATGGTACAGTCATGTGATCGCATCACATGACACCATAAGGTCCTGCACCACCCGAAACCCCATACTCAATTGTAATTATATCCCAACAGAAAGTAGAAATCGCATTACTAGAAAAGATCTCCCTTTGAATAGGGACATCAAGCTCATATATTAAAAATAGGTTTGTTAGGTAGTAAAGTGTTTTTACCCTTCTGTTCACATAGCTCTGAGAGCTCATCCAGTACCACCCACTGACCCGCCTCTACCCCGCCCCTTGTGTGTTTTTGGCGGTTTTTTATACTGTATTTAAATGTATGCATTTTTACCTGTATGTATGCAAGATAATTGTACCTGAAGAAGGGGTTAAACCCCGAAACGCGTTGTACCACTTGCCCAAATAAACAAGAGCCTTTATTACTCCAACTACTGGGTGGTTTTGCGCCGTGGGATACCCTTTCTTTTATTTGAACTACTGGCTTTCTGCGGGATTCCAGGCATCCCTGAACAGAAGTATCCATCCTGGGCTGCACACCATCCGTTGTGAGGAGTTCATGGCAATTCGATACATGTCCACATTAGAGTTGTGCCTAAACTAGCACAACTCTATCATGTGAGCCTCCCCAGTGGAGATACCTATTTTATTCATCTTTAACGTTAATACCCTATGGTGCGCCATTCTTTTTTGTTCTATAGTGGAACGACGCCTGTTTCTGACACTGTTTTTATACTATGTCATGCTACATCCTATCCACACATAGAGGGATATTATTGATGGACTTTGTACAAATTACAATAGATTATTTTACCAAACTACCACACAATCAGACTAAGTGACAATAGACATACATTTATAGTGGCAGCAACTACCAAAAGGCCTCAAACCTAAAGTGTCCCTAGCTATTTCCAGTCCTGGGGGCCTTGGTGATCAACACGTGATTTTCCATATCTGTGGATTAATGTGTATTGTTTAGAAGGATTTTTCTTACTAATATTTTTCCTGTTCCTCTTTGCATTTTGGATAGCCTATGAAATCTGCAAAGATCAGAAAAAGTATACCCAGTAGGAAGGTGGGTTTGAGGAAAATTCACTGTAAGATGACAAAGTAGGCAATACTAAGGCCCTGATTTATCAAGATCATCATCTGTTGCACTGGTTGTAATAGGGCTTCCTCTGGCTGTCCATGTGCCAGTATGAAATCTTCAGAAACTTGAAACTGCCACAGATTTCATTCATTATCTTCCCTGACACCCCTCCATTAACCTGTTTTGTAATATCAGCAACAGAGACATAAAATACTAATTGCGACTATAAAAGTCATAAATCCGGTTAACCATCTGGACCACCAGATGAATTTCGAATGGTCTATGACCTAAGGGAAGTGAACAAGCAAATGTTTGTGTATATTCCTATAGTCCTTAATCTTCACAGGTTGTTGAACCAAATTCCCCAAGTAATAGACATAGCTAATGCATTCTTCCCAGTTCCACTGTAGGAATCCCGTAGACAGTGGCTAGCATTTACACGTGGGGAAAATAATACTGCTGTAGTATGTTACGACAGGGCAGAGCTACTTCACCCTCCCCAATTTTAGAAGCCCTAAATCAGATACTGATGGGGTGAAAATACACAATTTTCTCCAGAATGTAGATGACCTCATGATCTGTGCAGAAAGCAGACAGGAATACATTGAAGAGCCCATATCTCTACTTTGCTTTTTAGCTAAAGCAGGAAGTAAGGCAAGGCAACCCGATTGGCTCCTAGATCTTGTCCAACACACAATCATCATCACCACTTTTATTATACTGTGATATGTCATCATGGGCTCCTTGGCCCCCTCATGATTCCCTTCTGTGTATTTGTCCAAAGTGCCACTTTCACCATGGCTGCCCATACCACCTCCAATGTGGCTACAACTTCTACCATAACTAACACAGCTATGCACAGGGTCTCCTGCCTTCCACGGAACCTCCTCATGGCAGTCCAAATGCTGACGCTTCTCACATAAGTCATCAACAGGGAGATGGTCTTGAATATCTACCATAGCACATGGAATTTTGTTGCTTTTCTTAGGAAAAAAGAAAGTGGGCAGTGCTTGTTTACCTAGCTTTGGATCTTTGAGGAGTTTCTCCTTTTCATGTGTTTTATTTATATAATTAGGTCCTTTTGTGGTGCTGTGCTTTAACCTTTTTCCTATTCCATTACAGAGCTCTGTGTCGGGTATGTGCTGGCTTGGTGCTCATGTCAGCCCTGCTTGGTGTATGCAGTGTGGCGTCACTTACGCCTCAACGTTTCTGGGGTTCATAAGACTCCATACACTTGCGGCTATACCTAACTCCTGCAAGACAAGAAAAGTTGACAATTGCAATAAAGTTCAATTTTTTCATCAGTACTTGATAAGGATCTTTATGAGGTTTCTGGGTCTTATGTCGGTACCTTGGGCCCTATGGCATCTTCGACCCTCTACGCAGAAGGTCCTTCGCAAATAGAAACACAACCCCAGGGGGTTAGATAAGTGATCCCTGTCTTTATTAGCCTGTCAGTCCAATAAATGATGATGGAGGCAGCATGTCCGGTACAAAAAAATCCCTTTATTGGGAGCCGCTTAAGTAAACAAACATGCAAAAGGTTGTTACGTTTCGGCTAACACATAGCCTTTATCAAACACCAATTTTAATACAAAAGATCCTGTTTAAAAACCATCGGCCACTCCCACATTCGCGGCCGTGGCCAATTACCTATTCATTTGGCAGCTCATTATATCCCAGGTGTTTATATATGTGCGCATTTGCGATATCCTAGTATTATCCCATATAAAACATAAGATCCGGCCACATACATACCTTCATGATGCACGCTTCCAGCGCATCCCTCGGCAGCCAGCACGCATGTCCGGGAAGGAGGGGTCATAAGCTCACGTGTCCGTCGCTAGTCACATGATCACAAGCTAACACGCCCATGTGATCACTGTGACGTGACAAGCCTGTGGCAAAACACTTCTTGGAACGTGGACACTCGGTCAACCAGCTTAGGTTCGAATCATAGATTCAGTTGGCAAAATGAGACGTGGGGTAGGCAAGGATCGGATCCTATGCAAAAAGGAGCTGAAGTGGATCTTTGAAATGAGGGCACTCCAGCCCTTTGGGATGAATCTGTATTTCCATGTGGGTAATGTGTAGGTGACCCTAGTGACATGTGGAGGAATCTGTATTCTGTATAGTGTTTTTAATTGATGATAGTTTTTTTACCAATTCTATAGGCACTGATGTTCACTGGTTTTTATTCCGGCCAATACTGCTTCATGATCCATGGGATTGAGGAATTGGCCCCCTCTGCTATGATCGCTGGCCTGTTTATATGGGATATGTGTACAGACGGCATAGATGAGGGCGGACGGCCTTCTGCGCGTCCCTGGCAACAAAGCGCTGACTGGGTGGAGATTGGGAGGAGCTCCGACGTCACGGTGATCACATGGGCGTGTTAGCTTGTGATCATGTGACTAGCGACGGACACGTGAGCTTATGGCCCCTCCTTCCCGGACATACGCGCTGGGTGCCGAGGGACGCGCTGGAAGCGTGCATCATGAAGGTATGTATGTGGCCGGATCTTATGTTTTATATGGGCTAATACTATGATATCACAAATGCACACTTATATATACACACCTGGGATATGAGCTGCCAAATGAATAGGTAATTGGCCACGGCCGTGAATGTGGGAGTGGCTGATGGTTTTTAAACAGGATCTTTTGTATTACACTTGGTGTTTGATAAAGGCTATGTGTTAGCCGAAACATAACAACCTTTTGCATGTTTGTTCACTTAAGCGGCTCCCAATAAAGGGATTTTTTTGTACCGGACATGCTGCCTCCATCATCATTTATTGGACTGTACATTCAGGAGCCTTGATGGATCTAGGACTCCAGGCAGGCTGTTGCATTCCGGATGACCACAAGTTCTGGTGAGTGCGACTCCACAACACTTTCTTTGCTTTATTAGCCTGTCAATCACTCAGATGGTAGCTCTGGCTGGAAGACATGAAGTCTTAGAACCAACCAGTGGACCTTATTGAGCATTGATGCCTCCCAACTGTAAGAGGCACTTGGAATTCACTGGAAGAGCAAACTTCTTCCAATCAGATGTTTGAGCAGATATTAAAGTTCCTGTTTCTGAAACTTACCTTTTTGCTCGCCATTATCTCAACTAAGAGTGTACACAAACTGCAAGATTCTGTGCCGCTCTGTACAACTGCTACCTGCCGGATAGGGTACTGCCGTGATTCCTTTCAGGTTTCTCCCCTAAAGTTCCATTCTTTACCACCCTAATACGATTATTTCCCTTCCGGTTTTGTGTCTGAACTGTTCTAGACATTGCTAGATATATTACAATTTATTTGGCTAGAACTCAGGATTTTAAGAAGGATTAGAACATCCTAGTCCCTTTTTCAGGCTGCAGGAAAAGGTTTTAAGGCCTTTAGCAAATGGATTAAAGAGTCAATTTCCATTTCCTTTGGAGGGTTAGAACTTCCTAGCTTTGTTGAAGGCTCACGCACACAAACGTATTTTGTTTCCATGTCTGTTCCATGTCAAAAAATGTGGACAGCACACCGCATGCTATCCGCATCTGTATGTCCGCTCCATAGCCCCGCCAAAAAAATAGAGCATGTCCAATTTTTGGCCGTTTTGCAGACAAGGATAGGCATTGTGACAATGGATCTGCAAAAAAACGGATACAACACGGACGTCAGGGATGTAAGGGAAGTGTGGATTTCTAATGTTAATCTTGTTTCCCCTTAGTCCTAACAGCCGCACAAGTGTCCCTCCCTAAGTCAGTTCACTTTATAATAACACAAGGGGGTGGAGTTAATTAGAATATTTTAGTACTTTATTATTCACTAAATTATCTATTTCTAATCAAAACATTACAAATATCTCACCCACTAATCTTTTTGTAGCGAGGCCATTCAGAAGAGAGATGAAAGAGAGAGAGAGAAAAAAAGGGAGACAGAAGATACTTATATCCAGCTACCCCATATCTTTATCGATTGATGTGACAGATTCTTGCTATGATTATACATTTTCTCATGGCTTTTAACTTTACTCACCAAGGACTCCCATTCACCAATAATGGGCACTTTGTTAGAGCACCAAAATCTGGAGACAGTGATTCTGGCAAGTAGAATATGTGATATCAGGGTGCACTTTGAACCCAATTACGACAAATTACCAAGCTCACTATGCATCGCAATATCAAATGAAGCAGGACAATTCAGACCAGTTTTAACATTAGTCATATGAAATACTTTAGACCAATAAGCTTGCAGTGGTGGGCAGCCCTAAATGAGATGCGTAAAATCGGCCCTTCTAGTTAATTCCACATTATTGTGCTGCTGGTAGGACGTAAGGAAAGCATTGATGTCTAACGCTAATCTTTTTTCCCTTCGTCCTAATGGCAGTATTGTCTCTCCCTAATTTAGTTCTCTACAATAACACAAGGGGGTGGAGTTAATTAAAATATTTTATTACGTTAGAAGTCAATGCTTCACTCCTGTGTGACGTTTCTCATGTATAACAAGATTTGATTTATCTGAAAAGCCTTTCCCACATTGTAAACATGAATACGGCTTTTCTCCTGTGTGAATTCGTTCATGTTTAACAAGACTTGATCTATCTGTAAAACATTTCCCACATTCTGAACATGAATACGGCTTCTCCCCTGTGTGACTTCTCCTCTCGTGTTTCATAAGACCTGACTTATCTGCAAAACATTTTCCACATTCTGAACATGAATATGGTTTCTCTCCTGTGTGACGTCTCTTATGTGTATCAAGATTTGATTTATCTCTAAAGCACTTCCCACATTCTGAACATGAATATGGCCTCTCTCCTGTGTGAATTTTCTTATGTGTAACAAGATTTGATTTCTGTGTAAAACATTTGCCACATTCTGAACATGAATATGGCTTCTCTCCTGTGTGAATTCTCTCATGTATAACAAGATCTGATTTTTGTTTAAAACATTTCCCACATTTTGAACATGAATATGGCTTCTCTCCTTTGTGGCGTCTCTCATGTTTACCAAGATCTGATGTATTAGTAAAGCATTTCCCACATTCTGAACATGCATATGGCTTTTCTCCTGTGTGACTTTTTTTATGTGTAACAAGATTTGATTTATGTGTAAAGCATTTCCCACATTCTGAACATGCATATGGCTTCTCTCCTGTGTGAAATTTCAGATGCGTAACAAGATTTGATTTCTGTGTAAAACATTTACCACAATGTGAACATGAATATGGTTTCTCTCCTGTGTGAATTCTCTCATGTTTAACAAGATTTGATTTATCTGTAAAGCACTTCCCACATTCTGAACAGGAGTATGGCTTCTCTCCTGCGTGAAATCCATATGTGGAAAGGCCTAAACTTTTTGTGAACTCTTTACCACATTGAAACCTTTTACCCCCTTTCTGACCTGTACATGAGGTTACAATATATGATTGGTCAAAACATTCCTCATGATTAGGGGTATTATATGATAGATCTGTACTGTGAAGTCCTGGATGTACAGGGTAATTAAGGGTAATTAAGTTTTCTCCTGAAGAGTGCTGCATGATATCTTCAGTCTGTAGTGATAACATGACATTTTCTTCAGAAGTCTTCCTGGCAATTTCTGCGAAGATAAAAATTGGAATTTGTGATAATTTTTTCAAACTAAAGAGAAAATAGAGTTATAACATGCCTGTTAGTCTGGAAGTGGATCCAGTAGGAAAGTGAAATAAAATTCATTCATTTTGAATCCACTCCTAACTTTGGCAAAAAAAAAACACAAAAAAAAAAAACTATACTTGTGATTCCATTCTACTAACATTTTCTATAACCTTCTAAGTCCAGGATTCTGATTTACAATTAGTCAACTTTTAATCTTGACTTGATAAATCTCAAAAATAGGAAAACCTGACCATGTCTGGCAACCAGCTCTGCACTGTGCCAACACATTCTGCCCTTCAATACAGGCCACTAGGTGGCAGCACTGTATTGTTATATTGAATATTAATTGAAAGTTAAGTGTTCAATTATGGCTATATAGCCATCAATGAACACAATGGGCAATCTAATGATTGTCAGTTATAGTCAGGGTGACTTAAAAAAAGTTCAAATTGGTAACACTAAAAAGTACAGATCGCCCTGCAAAAAATAAACTCTCACACAGCCCTGTACACTTAACTACAAAAAATGTATAGGGGTCAGAATATGGTAATCATTTTTTTATTTTTTTTTCATTTAAAAAAATTGTTTTAATTTTTTTTCCAGTATTAAAATGCAAGAAAAATTATACAAGTGTCGTATCGTTGTAACCATACTGACCTGGATAATGATAACAGGTCAATTTTACAGCATAGTGTACGGTATGAATCATTTTTTTCCCACCCCATTTGTAAAAAAGAAAATTCCACTTCCCACTACAAAGTATGCAACCGTAAATGGCGCCACTAGAAAGTACAACTTGTCCCACAAAAAATAAGCCATCATAAGGCTATGTGAACGGAAAAATAAAAAAGTTAGGACTATGGGCAGGCGGGGAGTGAAAAACGAAAACACAAAAATGGAAAATCTCAGGGTCCTCTAAGGGTTAATACAGCACTTTAAAGGATCTGTCATCACATGTATCAACATAAACGGCATTCATTATTAAACAGGATCTTAGATCTGATGAAGCTGGTGGACTCACTAGAAGAACTCATGCCATAATACTCATCTAAAGTTTGACAAGCACTTTTTACTGTACCTTCTCCCCTGCGGCTGAAATATTACGCATTCTCCGTAAACGTATATAGTATCCCTGGCTTTGTAATGAGAGCTTTTTTCCAGCAGCAGTTTGTGTGGAATTTTATATCTTTTTATATTAATTATTATTTGAACATACAGGTGCCTCTCAAAAAATTAAATATCATCGAAAAGTTTATTTATTTTAGCAATTCAAAAAGTGAAACTCATATTCTATAGATTTATTTCACACAAAGTATTTATTTTGATGTTGATGATTATGGCTTACAGCTAATGAAAACCCAAAAGTTAGTAACTCATAAAATTTGAATATTGTACAAGATTTTTAATACAGAAGTGTAAACCTACTAAAACGTTTGTACAGTATAGGCATGCACTTGTTCGGGGCTACTTTTAAATTAATTACTGCATAAATGTGGCGTGGCAAGGAGGCGACCAGCCTGGGGCACTGCTGAGGTGTTGTGGAAGGATGCATTGAGAGCGGCCTTCAGCTGGTCTGTATTTTTGGGATTGGTGTCTCTCAGATTCTCTATGGGATTTGCGTCCGGCGAGTTTGCTGGTCAATCAAGCACAGTGATACCGTGGTTATTAAACCAGGTACTGGTATACTTTTGGCAGTGTGGGCAGTTGCCAAACCCTGCTGGAAAATGAAATCAGCATCTCCATAAAGCTTGTCAGTAGTGATGAGCGAACTTCTGTTTTAAGTTCGGCGTCTAAAGTCCGGCTTCCGGTTAGCGGAGAATCCCGATATGGATTCCGAATACCGTTGTGGTCTGTGGTAGCGGAATCAATAATGGCCGATTATTGATTCCGCTACCACGGACCACAACGGAATTCGGAATCCATATCGGGATTCTCCGCTAACCCGAACCCGAACTTTAGACGCCGAACTTAAAACAGAAGTTCGCTCATCACTACTTGTCAGCAGAGGGAAGTTCTCAAAAATTTCCTGGTAGACGGCCGCACTGACTTTGGACTTGAAATAACACACTGGACCTCAAGCAGCTTGAACTGTGTGCCTCTCCACTCTTCCTCCAGACTCTGATTTTCAAAACATAAAAAAGTTTAATCTGAAAACAAGACTTTGTACCACTGAGCAACTGTCCAGTCCTTTTTAGCCCAGATAAGACGCTTCTGACCTTGTCCCTGTGTAATAAGTGGCTTGACACAAGAATTGCGACAGTTGTAGCCCATGTATTGGATAAGTCTGTGTGTGGTGGCTCTTGAACTCCAGTTGCAGTCCACTCCTTGTTAATCTCCCCCAAATTCTTCAATGACCTTTCCTTGACTATCTTTTCAAGGCTGCAGTTACTTGTGTACCTTTTTCTACCACACTTTTTTCCTTCCACTCAACTTTCCATGAATAAGCTTGGATACAGCAGTGAAATGTCAGGTCTTTAGCAATGGCCTTTTGTGGCTTTCCCCTCCTTGGGGAGTGTGTCAATGACTGTCTACTGGACAACTGTCAAGTCAGCAGTCTTTCCTACGATTGTGTAGCCTACTGAACCAGACTGAGGGACCATTTAAAGGCTTAGGAAACCTTTGCAGGTGTTTAGTGTTGATTAGCTGATTACAGTGTGACACCATGAGTCTACAAGATTGAACTTTTTCACAATATTCAAATTTTCTGAGATCCTGACTTTTCATTAGTTGTAAGCCATAATCATTAATATTAAAATAAATCAACCCCCGAAATAGCTCACTCTGTTTGGAATGAATCTATAGAATATCAGTTTCACTTTTTGGGTTAAATTACTGAAATAAATGAACTTTTCAATTATATTCTAATTTATGGAGATACACTTGTAGTTTTATTTATGTCACATGTTATAGGAGCTCCAGGGCCACATCCAAATTATCCCAAAATGGTGCTTAACCCTTTCCTGCACAATGAGGTACATGTAGGTCACTGGCGATATGTAATTCCTGCACAATGGCGTACATGTACACTGTAGTTCATCAGGATAGCACAGACACAAAAGCTGTGTCCGCATAATCCCCAGTGGGTGTGTGGATGTGACTGACTGTCACGGTTCCTCAGGTGACTGGTGTCAGGAGATCAGTGAGACTGGCTGAGCGTGGAGGAATCTAACAGCCTCCTTGATTTCTCTTTATTTAGTGTTGATAGGATTAATGACCACTTCCCTTTTCTCAGCTGTTGCTCAGTGGTCATCACTTCTACCCTTTATAGTCTAACCCCACCCTTCTGATTATGCGGTAGATAGCTTTATTTGGGTTTGGCTGAGCTGGTGTGAGGTCGTCTCTGGTGTTCCTCTCTTCCATCTCTACAGAAATTAAGTGTCTCGTTTGTTTTTATTTGTTATATTGCCTGCTGTTGTATCTGGGCCTTAGACAGAGACTTCCATTCATCCATCTGGGGAGGAATGGGTTGTCTCTGGTCCTAAACTTATTCCAGGGCCTTATAGGGAAATCAGGGCTTTGGTATCCTGCATATGAATATTCCTACCTTTTAAGGTCTATTCATATTGATAGGTAGTCAGGGCCCGGATTAGGGTTGTCTAGGAGGTGACCTGTTTCTTCCCTAGTTTCCAGTCCCAGTTACTGTTCCCCTTCCCTCCTGTGTTCAGTGTGGAGTTTCCCCCCACACTGATCGTGACACTGACATGTCCTGCAGGAACAGTCGGGATCAGAGGTCACAGTCAGCTTGATAAGGTGATTCATGATGTGATGGGGACATCTCCAATCAAAGAGCAGCGCAGCAGCCGGTGATCAGATTCTCCTCCTGCCCTGAAGGCACCAAGGACAGAATCTGAAGTTACTTTCTCCATTCATTATTTCATACCTGTGGTGACAGCTTCTGGAATGTCCTCGTCCACCTCACTCTTACACGGGGGATCGCCCATCATCCTCTCTTCTTCATCCTCTACTTTAATAATAATCAGATCTTCCGCCTGATTTGTCATCTGTAAAAATTCAGTACAAAACCAGAGACAGGTTGGAAATCTAACAAATCCACATAAGAGACCCCCACAATCTATGACCCCTCTAGGACTGCAGGACCCCCCCTATATAGATGTGTATAGGGCTCAGCTCCATCTACCTGAGCATTCTCTGGGACCTTCTCCTCTGGACAGTCCTGGGAATACAGAGGACGGGGACATCTCTCTGGTGGATTTGTCCTCCTGGATCCATCTGTGGAGACACAAGCACACAGTGACTGAATACATGGCCTCCTTTAGATCTGTCTATAGATCAGACACTTCTCTCAACTCAGTTTAGTTATTGTTAGACATGGGCCTTCTGTCATACCTTGCGCTCTCTCACGTGTCATATGCCCAACATCTCCTGGCTCACTGCTGCCTCCACCAGATGGGTAAACGCATGCTTGCAAGACACCTGTCATTTATACTTCCAGGGGGCGCGTGCTTCCTGCATCCCATCACGGCCCTTGGACAGGGTTTCAAGTTTAAATAGCAGCTTCCTCTTCCAGGAAGTTGCCTGAGCGTTGAGCTGCTAACAGTAATAGCAAAGGTGTTCTGTTCTGATCTTCTTTGTTTGACACAGCCTGTATGACCATTCTGTTTGCCTGCATCGACACTCAGGACCTGTCTGATCCTCTATACCACCCTACTATCTGATTCCGCCTCTGAAAATCATCATCATCATCATCATCTGCTGCCTTTATTCCAGTCTTCTCTGCAAAACCACGTCTCACCACCGTGCTATTCGACTCAGTTCACACTAACTGCGTGTCTAACGGCAACCTGAGCTATTGGAGCATTACCTGTTGTCTGACTCAGTAGCGAACCCTTAAAGGTAGCGGTTCAGTTTCTCTCTTGCTGCGTTCTGTCCTGTCTCCTGTAAGAGTGCTTAATAACACCCTAGGGGTGAGTGGCTGCCATCCCTTTATTGAAACAGAGAACCCACACTATCTCTGGTTTGACCAGCGGGTCTCACCCACTGGCCGTAACAGTACACTCAGGCCATGGATTCCACTGACTCGGACGTGGCCAAAGTCCTATGTGAACTGCAACAGCAGAGTACCATTCAGAAGCAAGTAACATCTTATCTCCAGCATGTGAATGCTCATCTGGATTCCTTGTCTGTGGCTATTCAACCTCCACAGACTCCGATGGTCTCATCTGTTACTACTCCTCTGACTGCTTCTGGCGCTGGTCCATGTTTGTCTCTGCCTCCTCGCTACAGTGGAGATCCCAAGTCTTTTACCCTATCAGTTTACTTCTGAACGTGCTAAAGTGGCATTTATTATTTCCCATCTGGAAGGAGAGGCCTTGGCATGGGCAAATCCTATCTCGAAGAGAGCCGGTCTAATCACCAACAATATTACTCTATTTCTGGACTCTTTTCACAAAGTGATTGAAGAACCTGATCGTGTCTCATTTGCTTCCTCAGCTCTTCTGCGCATCCGTCAAGGTGCATGCTCTGTTGGACAGTATGCCATTGAATTCTGTACCTTATTCTCTGAACTGTCTGGAATGAAGATGCTCTCTTTGCTACCTTCCGGGAAGGCCTTAATGGCAAAATGAAGGATGAGCTTGCAAGAAGAAAGATTTAATCTGCTTTGGATGCCTTAGTGACTGGCTACAAGAATCAACATCAGTCTGTCTGAAAGGTCCTGCGAATCCCTTAGTGAAAGAAGTCTTCTGCTAGAGCACCCAAGCTCTGGATGGCTCCACCTCCTGTGTCTGCTGATCCTGAACCCATGCAGGTGAACCATCTTAGGCTGTCGGTTGAGGAAAGATGGCACCATCTCGCTGCTAGTCTTTGCCTATACTGCGGTAGTTCCAGCCATCGTGTCCACAACTGTTCTAGGAAGTTGGGAAACTCCACTGCCTAGGGTCATTAAGAGATGTGTCCCTAGGTAAAGATAACTCCTCTCTGAAAAACTCTGTTCTACTGTCGTTTGGTGATGCTAGATTCTCTGCAACGGCCTCAATTGACTCTGGTTTGGCAGGAAACTTCCTGCATCAGGCCATGGTTGATCAGTATCATATCCCAGCTTGACTAGTTAAGAATCCCCTGATGGGGATGTCCGTCAACAGCAAAGCCCTAAAGCCCTATCTGAATCTGTGTTATGTGTCACCGAGCCTCTGGATCTCCAAGTTGGAGTTCTACATTCTGATATTTCCCTGTATATACTTCCGGAACTCTCTCACCCTGTCCTGTTGGGCCTGTCCTGGCTCTGAGTCCATGAACCCGTTGGAAATGAGGAGATAATCCGCTGGGGACCGCTGTGCCAGAGCAAGTGCCTGACCTCTGTATAGCCTAAGGTTCGCTCCCAACCACCTGCAAATTTAGAAGGCCGAACTACTGCATACCATCTTTTGCAGATGTTTTCAATAAAAAAAAAGCAGAGACTCTTCCTCCTCATCGTCCATACGATTGCCCTATTGATTTGTTGCTTGGATCTACACTCCTCCTCGTGGTAGGGTGTATCCCCTCTCACCCGTAGAATCTCAACGATGGCTGACTACATCAAGGAGAATCTGGAAAGGGGGTTCATTCACAAGTCCATATCTCCAGCTGGGGCTGGCTTCTTTTTGTAAAAAAGAAAGATGGATCTCTCTGTCCTTGCATTGATTATCATGGACTGAACAAAATCACTTTGCCTTTGATTTCTAAAGTTTTTGATAAATTCAAGGGCGCCAGAATATTCTCTAAATTGGACTTGTGTGGAGCCTAATTATTTAATCCGTGTATCCGTGAAGGCAACGAGTGGTGAACCACCTTCAATACCTGTGATGTACGTTATTAGTACCTAGTAATGCCGTGTGGTCTGTGCAACTCCCCTGCTGTTTTTCAGGAATTTGTAAATGACATTTTCAGAGACTTACTATATTCTTGGATGACATCCTCACCTTTTCCAAAGATCTTCCCTTTCACCATAAACACGTTCAATTGGTGTTACAACGTCTCTGAGTGAACCGTTTATACGCAAAATGAGAAATGTGTGTTTGTGACAAGTCTTCTTTAGCTTTCTTGGGCTACATTATCTCGGATCATGGGCTTCAAATGGATCCTGAAAAAGTTTCTGCTATATTCGATTGGCCAAGAGCCGATGGACTAAAATCTATCCAGAGATTTATCTGTTTTGCTAATTATTATCAAGAGTTTATTCATAACTATCCTCTCTGACTGCTCCTTTCTCTGACCTCACCAAAAAAGCTGTTCCTGAGGGTGAGAATTCCTTTCTGACCTTGAAGAAATCTTTTGCCTCTGCACCGATTCTTCATAGTCCTGATGTCAATAGACCGTTTTTCATGGAGGTGTACGCATCCTCCACCGATGCTTGCGCGGTGCTTTCTCAAAAAAATTCTGTCACGTTATTACCATGTGGCTTCCTTTCCAAGTATTTTTCTGCTGCTGAAAGGAACTATTCAATCAGAGACAAAAAACGACTAGCCGTAAAAAAAATGGCTTTTGAAAAATGGCGTTATTTATTAGGAGCTCTTCATCCTGTAATTGTCTTCACTGACCATAAAAATTTGACATATTCAGACTGCTCAGAGACTCAATCCGAGACAAGCTCGATGGTCACTTTTCTTTGCACACTTTAACTTTCAGCTTCATTTCCGTTCTGAAGATAACAACATTAAAGCCGATGCTCTTTCCAGGCTTTGATGTTACTGATGTTGAGTCAAAAGGACTCAATGCCGGAAAAGAACTGATCAGGCATATCCCCATGCATTCTGAATAGAAACGAAAAGTCTGTGGATCACTACAGCTGATTAGTGGATTTAAGGTGCTCTTGGTTTAAGTGACCCACCCGGTCACATAAAACGTATAAAAATATAAGGATTAAACCAGGCACTCAAATATGGATTATAGGTCAAAATTTAATATAATATATCGATATACTCATAAAATACAATATAAAAACAATATAAAATTCACATAAGGATAACCATCAATTAATAGCAGCAAAATATGGCCAATAATTATAGCAGCTTAGGTTTAGAAGACCACAATCCGAACAAAGGTCTTTATAAAGTTCCAGGCGGTTATGAGTTAAAAAACCGCACCCTTGGTTGTAGCCTAAAACAGCCTGGGTAGTTGAAGTTCAAACAGCCGCAATCGTTATATCAGTCTTTAAAGAAAACCGCAATTCCAATTGTATTAAAAAAGGTCTTGTGAAACATTCACCGATCCTACTCGGTTATGGTAAAGGTGACTGTACACTAAGGTGGCATCCCACCTATTCAAGCAACTTTAGTGCTTTACCTGATCGATGTAGCCTTGTCCTATGTCCGGGCCTAAAGGAGATGTGCTGTGGATGCAGAGTCAGCCGAGTATCTGCTCACAGAACTATGTTTGTGGCTATTTCTTCCGGTGCTCGTTCCTCTTGATCACAGCTATTTAAACTTGAAGTCCAGGGGAGCTACTGTCCCAGCATGCCGGTGTGAGGTGTTGGACCATACGCGTTTCGGGGTTCTCTGAATAGCCCCTTCCTCAGTGGTAACCTCAAAGTGCTTCCCCACATCCTTTTATCTGGAGTCATGGAAAAAGACAAAGTCCGGACAAGGAACTGGTCGCACCGAAAACCTGGAAACTTCAGGTAATCCAGTATAGTCTTTGTATGCGACTTTTCACAGACCATTCTTATAATGCGTTTTTTTTTTCTTTTTTTTTTTTTCCTTCCTTACGGTGCGGTTTTTTAAAAGATGCAGTTTTTTGAAGATTGCGTTTTATGGTGCATTGCTGCTTAAATATGAATCAAAACATATCCCATGCTATTTTTAAAAAGATAAAAATATTTATAAGAAAGGATAAAAGTAATATAAACATTTAAGGTGCGAAAAATATATTAAACAACAGAATATTAAACAACAGAATATTACTATATCTTTCTGTTTCTACTTTGACAATGGTATTCTGCCCAAAATGTCTCATAACGTTCACATTAGAATGGGGGGGGGGGGGGGGGGGGTGGTCATAGGGTTACAGGAAGCCAAACAGTTCCCAATCAGCATTTAGTCCATTTGGGACTAGGGAGCCAAAATCAAATATAAATTTGGATTCCACCCTTGACATCTTCTTTATCAGATCCCCCCCCCCTCCATTCCGGTGTCACTGTAGTTAAGGCTGTATACGTAAGGCCTGTCGGGTCCTTATTGTGACACAAACTAAAATGCCTGGAAACAGTATGATTTTCGTATCCTTTGCGAATATTCGCTATATGTTCCGAGATTCTTGTCTTGAGACATCTCTTGGTACGACCAACATACTGCTTTCTGCAGGGACAAGTCAGCAAATAAATTACATTCTTTGTATTACAGGTCAGAAACATTTTAATTTCATATGAATATTTATTACTATTCGAGGATACCTTCATTGTTTTCCTCGGAAAATTGGTTGTTTTGCAATTTGAACATGTTCTGCACCTGAAAAAACCCTCAAAGCACAGCCATTGATTATTCTTTTTTGAATTAACCCTATATGTTTTTATTGTGGGTGCTACTTTTAAACCTAGATTATTTGCACGGGTATAAATTATCTTCGGTTTTGCCGGTATCAGTGGTCCTATAATTTTGTCTTTCTGCAGGAATGACCAGTGCCTGGCAATGATAGTCTCAATCTTCTTATATTCGGTGTTAAAGGGCAGAATCATCTGCAGTTCCCCATTTGTCGTAATATCACTGCCAGATGCAACTGGTTTCCCTGCAAAAAAATCCTGCCGGTCTAAATTCCTCACTTTATTCAATGCTGTTTCGATACATTCATTGGGATAATTCTTCTCAACAAATTGCTGCCTCAAAATCTCGGCCTCATTTTCAAATGTTTCATTTGTCGTGCAATTCCTTTTGAGGCGTCTGAATTGGCTTGTTGGTACATTCAATAGCCACCTTGGGAGGTGGCAACTTGAATGTAAAATAAAATTGTTTCTTGCTGTGGGTTTATAATACGTACTACAATTGACCTTATCCCTATTGATATAAATTTTCAGATCCAAAAATTCAATTTCTGTTTTACTTATATTCGCTGTGAACTGGAGGTTTTGGTCATTCAGATTAATATTAGATAAAAAAGAACTCAATGCCGAATCTGCACCCCTCCAGATAAAAATCACGTCATCTATGTAACGCTTCAAGAGCACCAGATCCGCACCCAGCACTGGAAGAATATATTCATTCTCCCAGTTTGCCATAAATAAATTTGCGTAGCTGGGTGCGAACCTGGTGCCCATCGCGGTACCAGATTTCTGTAAATAAAATTCTGTATTAAAAGAAAAATAATTATGCTTTAATATAAAATTCACAGCTTCTAAAACATATTCAATTTGTGCCGATTTAAAAAAGCCACTCTTATCTAATTGGGATCTCAAAGCTTCAAGTCCCTGATCATGCCTAATGGATGTGTAAAGAGACCGGACATCAAGAGTTCCTAATGTCCACTCTTCCTCCACTATCAGCTCCTCCAGTATTTTTACTATCTGTGTAGTATCTTTCAGATAGAATTTTGTATTTTTCACTACCGGTTGGAGCTGATAGTCGACATATTGAGACAGGTTGGCCGTAAGGGAATCAATCCCCGAGATTATAGGACGGCCTGGGGGATTTGTGAGGCATTTGTGTATCTTCGGCAGATAATAGAATACCGGAAGTCTACACTGTGTACTTAGTATAAAATTTGCCTCACTCTCTAATAAAATATTTGACCTCACGCCCTTCTCACATAACTGTGTCAGCTGTGGATAAAAGTCATTAATCGGATCCGACTTCAGTTTAATATATACGTCTGTATCCGACAATTGTCTCTGACATTCTTTGTTATAGTCGTCGGTGCTTAGAATTACTATCGCTCCGCCCTTATCGGCGGGGCGTATAGTGATCCCATCATCTTTCTGCAGCTGTTTGATTGCTGCGATTTCCTGATTTGAAAGGTTTGATTTTTTCTTGTTTCCACCTCCTAGGGTTCTAATATCTTTTTCTATATTTTTCCTGAATGTTTCTATCTCTGGGCTAATTTCATTCCTAGGATATTTAGTCGACCTAGGTTTTAATTCTGTGTGGATAAAGCCAGATGCTTCTTGAGGTTTTGGTACAATGGGGTTCTTCATAAAATACTTCTTAAGACAGATTTTTCTCACAAATTTTTCTATGCCCACATAGGTGTCAAATTTATTCAACCGTGAGCTTGGGGCAAATTTGAGGCCCTTATTTAATAAAGATACTTGAAATGGTGTTAGATCGACTCCACTCAGATTCACAATGGAGCTCTGTGGTGATGGTGCTAAATCTAATGTCTGTGTCTGTGTCTTTTTTCTCTTTGCTCTTCGTGTCTTTCTCTTTGTTTTTGATAGTCTTGTGTCCAATCTAGTGATCTGTCCGGTGTCCTGTTGTGTCTCCAATGTGAGTTGTAGTTGGGAACTGGACTGTATGGTGTTGCTATGTGATTCCAATTCTGTGTGATTCGTTTGTTCCGAAGATTGTACGGGTGTTGGGCTGGGGGATCTAAATGATGTGCTCTCTTGTGGGAGTGTTGGGCTCGTTGTCGTGTGTTCTGAGTTCGATAGTGTGCAGGACTTTGATCTAAAAAAGGTTCCCTGCTCAATACTTCATATTTATTGGAAGTTTTAATATTAGTGTCCAAGTTCATATCTATTTCCTCTGTAACATTTCTGTGTATTTCTTTATGTGTGTCTCTGTGCTTGGTTTTATTTTTTACTTTCGAATGCTGTACTGTGATTGCATTTGTCTGCACCACTCTACCATTTTGTTCTCCATTATTCTCTGAGTGTCGACTATTATGTTTCTTCATTTTTTTATCTATTATTTCTTGTTCCAATCTGTCCATACCCTTACAAATTCTTTGTTGCCAATTATTATAATCCTCATTCTTAGGTAATATTTCCACCTTATCTTTAATCCTCATGATTTTCCCAGATAGATCCTCTAAAATCTGTATACGTCTCTTAACAATTAATTCCATTAATGCAATGGACTGGCTTTTCAATAATCGATCCCACTCCATATTAAAATTATCTTCACGCAGATTTGCTGCTGTTTTGTTCCCATTTTCTATTATTTTTCTTCCTCCTTCCAAGCAGCCCATTACTCCTGCCGGAGGTCAGGATATGGCTGGTGATCCGGTGTCTCTCCTGGGTGCGGTGTTATTTCATGTGTCATTTCCTCTGCTTTTCTCCTAAACATGGGGGTTGAACACTTTTCCTCTATTTAAGGTGATGTTCCGATCTTTACTGCCCTTTGTTGGGGATTTCTGTATTTTCTGGGTGCAGCCGTGTGTATCTGGGCTGGATATTCTTTCTGAAACATTACTGTTGTTATAAAATTATAGGTTTTGTTCTCTTCTCGCCTCTTTCTCCTTTTTGTTACCCTGCGGCCATGCCTAAGTTTCTCCTGACTCAGCCGCCACCAGTCTCAGATTTGAACCTCTCTATTTTAAGGCTGATATCGCTCTTCTTCAGGAGAAACATTTTTACTCCAATGGCAATTTTAAACAGTGGTATGTCCGCTCCTACAGTGTCTTACATGACAGAAAAAGGGTCTGGTGTTGCACATCAGATTCCTGTCCCTTACAAGTAACAGGCGTAGCTGAGGACCGGCGGGTAGATCTAATCCTCCAGAGTGCTCTTTTAGGACATCCCATTACCCTATGTTATATACAGTCAGGTCCATAAATATTGGGACATCGACACAATTCTAACATTTTTGGCTCTATACACCACCACAATGGATTTGAAATGAAACGAACAAGATGTGCTTTACCTGCAGACTGTCAGCTTTAATTTGAGGGGATTTACATCCAAATCAGGTGAACGGTGCAGGAATTACAACAGTTTGCATATGTGCCTCCCACTTGTTAAGGGACCAAAGTTAAAGGGACAGAATAATAATCATAAATCAAACTTTCACTTTTTAATACTTGGTTGCAAATCCTTTGCAGTCAATTACAGCCTGAAGTCTGGAACGCATAGACATCACCAGACACTGGGTTTCATCCCTGGTGATGCTCTGCCAGGCCTCTACTGCAACTGTCCTCAGTTCCTGCTTGTTCTTGGGGCATTTTCCCTTCAGTTTTGTCTTCAGCAAGTAAAATGCATGCTCAATCGGATTCAGGTCAGGTGATTGACTTGGCCATTGCATAATATTCCACTTCTTTCCCTTAAACTCTTTGGTTGCTTTTGCAGTATGCTTTGGGTCATTGTCCATCTGCACTGTGAAGCGCCGTCCAATGAGTTCTGAAGCATTTAGCTGAATATGAGCAGATAATATTGCCCGAAACACTTCAGAATTCATCCTGCTGCTTTAGTCAGCAGTCACATCATCAATAAATACAAGAGAACCAGTTCCATTGGCAGCCATACATGCCCACGCCATGACACTACCACCACCATGCTTCACTGATGAGGTGGCATGCTTAGGATCATGAGCAGTTCCTTTCCTTCTCCATACTCTTTTCTTCCTATTACTCTGGTACAAGTTGATCTTGGTCTCATCTGTCCATAGGATGTTGTTCCAGAATTGTGAAGGCTTTTTTAGATGTCGTTTGGCAAACTCTAATCTGGCCTTCCTGTTTTGAGGCTGACCAATGGTTTACATCTTGTGGTGAACCCTCTGTATTCACTCTGGTGAAGTCTTCTCTTGATTGTTGACTTTGACACACATACACCTACCTCCTGGAGAGTGTTCTTGATCTGGCCAACTGTTGTGAAGGGCATTTTCTTCACCAGGGAAAGAATTCTTCCGTCATCCACCACAGTTGTTTTCCGTGGTCTTCCGGGTCTTTTGGTGTTGCTGAGCTCACCGGTGCGTTCCTTCTTTTTAAGAATGTTCCAAACAGTTGTTTTGGCCAGGCCTAATGTTTTTGCTATCTCTCTGATGGGTTTGTTTTGTTTGTTCAGCCTAATGATGGCTTGCTTCACTGATAGTGACAGCTCTTTGGATCTCATCTTGAGAGTTGACAGCAAAAGATTCCAAATGCAAATAGCAGACTGGAAATGACCTCTGGACCTTTTATCTGCTCATTGTAATTGGGATAATGAGGGAATAACACACACCCGGCCATGGAACAGCTGAGAAGCCAATTGTCCCATTACGTTTGGTCCCTTAACAAGTGGGAGGCACATATGCAAACTGTTATAATTCCTACACCGTTCACCTGATTTGGATGTAAATCCCCTCAAATTACAGCTGACAGTCTGCAGGTAAAGCACATCTTGTTTGGTTCATTTCAAATCCATTGTGGTGGTGAATAGAGCCAAAAATGTTAGAATTGTGTCGATGTCCCAATATTTATGGACCTGACTGTATATGCCCCAGTGAGAACAAGCCATTCTTTCTGAGAGCCGTCTGGTCACACATGGACTCCTCAGGACACTCTGCTTCTTGATCAGAGGTGATATTAATCTGACGGCCCCCACTGCTCCTGTGATCTCAGATCTCCAGCGTCACCTCCCCCCCATTAATTCCTCCTTCTTCATGGACAATAGATACCTCTACTAGTGGACAATACACTTATAATGTCCACCCCAGAACTGGTTATGTTTCCGGTAACATTACAACCGTATAACATGGCCTGTTCTCCGCTCTCCTCGCTGATCTAGAGTTACTACTTCTACCCCTCGGATATGTCCCTGGAGGATGAGTGAGCGTTTATTAAACCATTCACAGGGAACCTCTACAGCAACATCTCTCTGAATGAAATAAGGATTCGGTCTCCTCTGTCCTGACGCTGTGGGAGGGTGACAGTCCAATCTTCTGTGGTTACTGTATTTCTATGGCCACTCAGTCATAGAGATATTAAAGGGTTAAGGTTGCAGATCTCCAGGGCACAATCTCACACCCCGAACATCTCATTATTTCCTCTCCTTCTACACCTGCCTTATACAAAAGAGTTCCTGCTACGTCCCAACTTAAATAACCATTATATCGGAGGGGTCCTATCGCTGGAACTCGCACTGATCACGAGAACGGGGGCCCCGTACCACCTACAATCCCCTGAAATGAATAGAGTGGCTGGTCGGCATGCCCGTGGTCGCTCCATTCAATTCTATGGGAGTTCTGGAGATAACCAAGCGCTGTACTACCCTACCTCGGGCATTCCCATAGAAACAAATGGAGTGGCCACATGCATGTCACTTATCCTGTAGTTAGCGGATAACTTAATCTAACCGGAATGCTCCTTTAAAGAACTTACATTGATTGATATGGAAAAATTGCTGCAATACAAATCCAGCGAACTACAAGCCAAACAATGTAAATCCCCCAGACATGGCGTCGTCTCTTTTGTGTTCTCAGATTCTCACGCTCCATCATATTAAAGCTTTCCATGACTCCCTACAGATCCATAACAGCCTGATACATCAGCCACCCCATTTACTTCTACACCTTCTCTACTAAGGACATACATAAGCTCCCATTACAGGTCACTGCACACACGTGTATACACTGCACATGACGGCTCTTACCTTGTGATATAAGAGGCTGGTGCTCCTCCATTACATGTCACTGCACACACGTGTATACACTGCACATGACGGGTCTTACCTTGTGATATAAGAGGCTGGTGCTCCTCCATTACATGTCACTGCACACACGTGTATACACTGCACATGACGGGTCTCACCTTGTGATATAAGAGGCTGGTGCTCCTCCATTACATGTCACTGCACACACGTGTATACACTGCACATGACGGCTCTTACCTTGTGATATAAGAGGCTAATGCTCCTCCATTACATGTCACTGCACACACGTGTACACACTGCACATGATGGGTCTTACCTTGTGATATAAGAGGCTGGTGCTCCTCCATTACATGTCACTGCACACACGTGTATACACTGCACATGATGGGTCTTACCTTGTGATATAAGAGGCTGGTGCTTCTCCATTACATGTCACTGCACACAAGTGTATACACTGCACATGACGGCTCTTACCTTGTGATATAAGAGGCTGGTGCTCCTCCATTACATGTCACTGCACACATGTGTATACACTGCACATGACGGCTCTTACCTTGTGATATAAGAGGCTGGTGCTCCTCCATTACATGTCACTGCACACACGTGTATACACTGCACATGA
This sequence comes from Bufo gargarizans, assembly GCF_014858855.1. Classification (NCBI taxonomy): domain Eukaryota; kingdom Metazoa; phylum Chordata; class Amphibia; order Anura; family Bufonidae; genus Bufo; species Bufo gargarizans. Next base: position 185,274 of record NW_025334525.1, read on the forward strand.
CGGCTCTTACCTTGTGATATAAGAGGCTGGTGCTCCTCCATCATGGCCTCCTTGTACAGATCCTTGTGTCCTTCTATATACTCCCACTCCTCCATGGAGAAATAGACAGTGACATCCTGACACCTTATAGGAACCTGACAACACAATGACACCGTCATCACCCAGACCCCTCCAGTGCTGTTACTGGAGAATTTCCCAGTATTCCCAGCAGTGTCACCTCTCCAGTCAGCAGCTCCATCATCTTGTGGGTGAGTTCTAGGATCTTCTGCTCATGTATCAGGGGGTGAGGGGGAGGCTCTGTGATGGGGTGAGGGGTCCTGCTCCGCCCTTCTGACTCCTGGAGACGGATGATGGGAGTCACACAGTCCCCCGATGTCTTCTTCACTATTGTGTACTCCTGTGGATGGAGAGAGACACTTAGGGAATAAACCCTTCAGGGGCCATGTGCTCTCCTCCGGCCCTTTCCTCATGGGTACAACGTGCCTACTTACCTTCTCATGGCTCCTACAACATGACTATTGGTCACTGGTCACATGATACATCACTCACCATATTGGGGGCTGATCTTCAGGGTCTCTGTCACTTGGAAGGTCTGGAGGCTGTTCTCCAGGACCCTGGACTCTTCCTATCACTTCCTATGATGGATTCTCCTTCCCAATGTCTGACTTGTTACAGAATACGATAAAGAGGAGAGAAATCTAGAAAAGTTTACCTCTCCGCTCAGCAGGGAGATGATCTCCAAGGTGAGGTCTAATATTCTTCTGCTGATCTCCTTCCTGTCCATCCTTGGTGGTCATTCAGGAGAAGAGGAGAGAACTGGAGGAGCTGGAGGCTTCTAGTACTGCAGGTGCCTTTACGAGAAGAGGAGAGGAGAGGAAATCATCCAGGGGACAAGACCAGATGTCACCTCCAACATGGAGATTTCTGGTGGCTCCACAGGAGATAAATGTCTGATAGATGCAGGTCCCACCTCTGGGCTGTGCTCAGCTGTGTCCAGAACTCCTAGAGAAGAGACTGGAGAGAGCTGAGCTCAGGCCGAGCCCCGCTCCATTCACTCTCCTCCTGGATGCAGGGGCCCCTCACCAGGACAGTCAGGAGCCAGCGAATGATGACAACCCCCGCTATCCTCACTACTACTCCCCCCATCATACTAAGCTGAGGAGCGGAGAAGGATTCCTTGTGTGTAATGGAGGAGAATCTCCAGAGGTGACATGTCTGAGCTCTCCACCACACTGTCTCCTCACAGCTCATCTTACCTGCAGGCTGGAGGAATGGCTGATACCAGAGAGAACAAGAGCCCTGACTACCGACCAGGACCTGCCCAGTATCTGCTGCACTGCCAGAGCTGAAGGACCTGCGGTGACGTCACTGTCATGTGATCAGTGCAGAGGAGGTGGTGAAGGACCTGGGGTGACGTCACCGTCATGTGATCAGTGCAGGGGGCGGGGCCAGCAGTGGAGAGGAGGTTGTGAAGGACCTTAGGTGACATCACCGTCATGTGATCTTTGCTTTTCTTCTTGGGCTACGCCCCCTTCACTGATCACATGCAGGTGACGTCACCCCAGGTCCTTCAGCTCTGGCAGTGCAGCAGATACTGGGCAGGTCCTGGTCGGTAGTCAGGGCTCTTGTTCTCTCTGGTATCAGCCATTCCTCCAGCCTGCAGGTAAGATGAGCTGTGAGGAGACAGTGTGGTGGAGAGCTCAGACATGTCACCTCTGGAGATTCTCCTCCATTACACACAAGGAATCCTTCTCCGCTCCTCAGCTTAGTATGATGGGGGAGTAGTAGTGGGGATAGTGGGGGTTGTCATCATTCAGTTCTAGATGAGAGAATCTGTTTCATGTGAATAAGGTTTTCACTGCCAGGAGCTTAGATACACACTGCACTGCCAGGAGCTTAGATACACCCGGAGCTCAGGGTTTTCCCGTCAGTGCAGCTTTATGAGGGTCTGAGTTTTGCAGGATGAGTTGTACTTTTTCTCGGCCTCATTATCGGGGACATGGGACTCACTGATTAACCTTTATTCATTTTTTTGGAGGAGGGATGAAGAAAACCAGCAATACGAGCCTTCTCCTGAATGAGCCACCAAGGATGGACAGGAAGGAGATCAGCAGAAGAATATTAGACCTCACCTTGGAGATCATCTCCCTGCTGAGCGGAGAGGTAAACTTTTCTAGATTTCTCTCCTCTTTATTGTATTCTGTAACAAGTCAGACATCGGGAAGGAGAATCCATCATAGGAAGTGATAGGAAGAGTCCAGGGTCCTGGAGAACGGACTCCAGACCTTCCAAGTGATGGAGAACCTGAAGATCAGCCCCCAGTATGGTGAGTGATGTATCATGTGACCAGTGACCAATAGTCATGTTGTAGGAGCCATGAGAAGGTAAGTAGGCACGTTGTACCCAGGAGGAAAGGGCCGGAGGAGAGCACATGGCCCCTGAAGGGTTTATTCCCTAAGTGTCTCTCTCCATCCACAGGAGTACACAATAGTGAAGAAGACATCGGGGGACTGTGTGACTCCCATCATCCATCTCCAGGAGTCAGGAGGGCGGAGCAGGACCCCTCACCCCATCACAGAGCCTCCCCCTCACCCCCTGATACATGAGCAGAAGATCCTAGAACTCACCCACAAGATGATGGAGCTTCTGACTGGAGAGGTGACACTGCTGGGAATGCTGGGAAATTCTCCAGTAACAGCACTGGAGGGGTCTGGGTGATGACGGTGTCATTGTGTTGTCAGGTTCCTATAAGGTGTCAGGATGTCACTGTCTATTTCTCCATGGAGGAGTGGGAGTATATAGAAGGACACAAGGATCTGTACAAGGAGGCCATGATGGAGGAGCACCAGCCTCTTATATCACAGGGTAAGAGCCGTCATGTGCAGTGTATACACGTGTGTGCAGTGACATGTAATGGAGGAGCACCAGCCTCTTATATCACAGGGTAAAACCCGTCATGTGCAGTGTGTACACGTGTGTGCAGTGACATGTAATGGAGGAGCACCAGCCTCTTATATCACAAGGTAAGACCCGTCATGTGCAGTGTATACACGTGTGTGCAGTGACATGTAATGGAGGAGCACCAGCCTCTTATATCACAAGGTAAGAGCCGTCATGTGCAGTGTATACACGTGTGTGCAGTGACATGTAATGGAGGAGCACCAGCCTCTTATATCACAGGGTAAGAGCCGTCATGTGCAGTGTATACACGTGTGTGCAGTGACATGTAATGGAGGAGCACTAGCCCCTTATATCACAAGGTAAGAGCCGTCATGTGCAGTGTGTACACGTGTGTGCAGTGACCTGTAATGGAGGAGCACCAGCCTCTTATATCACAAGGTAAGACCCGTCATGTGCAGTGTATATACGTGTGTGCAGTGACATGTAATGGAGGAGCACCAGCCTCTTATATCACAAGGTAAGAGCCGTCATGTGCAGTGTATACACGTGTGTGCAGTGACATGTAATGGAGGAGCACCAGCCTCTTATATAACAAGGTAAGAGCCGCCATGTGCAGTGTATACACGTGTGTGCAGTGACATGTAATGGTGGAGCACCAGCCTCTTATATCACAAGGTAAGAGCCGTCATGTGCAGTGTATACACGTGTGTGCAGTGACATGTAATGGAGGAGCGCCAGCCTCTTATATCACAAGGTAAGAGCCGTCATGTGCAGTGTATACATGTGTGTGCAGTGACATGTAATGGAGGAGCACCAGCCTCTTATATCACAGGGTAAGAGCCGTCATGTGCAGTGTATACACGTGTGTGCAGTGACATGTAATGGAGGAGCACCAGCCTCTTATATCACAAGGTAAGAGCCGTCATGTGCAGTGTATACACGTGTGTGCAGTGACATGTAATAGAGGAGCACCAGCCTCTTATATCACAGGGTGAGACCCGTCATGTGCAGTGTATACACGTGTGTGCAGTGACATGTAATGGAGGAGCACCAGCCTCTTATATCACAAGGTAAGAGCCGTCATGTGCAGTGTGTACACATGTGTGCAGTGACATGTAATGGAGGAGGAGTGCTGTCCACATGTTTTGGGGCCCCCTAGAAGTGACTGGGTCCAGATCTAAGCTGCAAAATTGTAGATCAGATGCGGAAAGCAATATACGGCCATCTGAATGAGCCCTAGTGGAGAGGAGACTGGGAGTAGTTGTTTTTTCTGATCTATAGACAGATCTACAGGGGGCCATGTATTCAGTCACTGTGTGCTTGTGTCTCCACAGATGGATCCAGGAGGAGAAATCCACCAGAGAGATGTCCCCGTCCTCTGTATTCCCAGGACTGTCCAGAGGAGAAGGTCCCAGAGAACCCTCAGGTAGATGGAGCTGAGCCCTATACACATCTATATAGGGGGGTCCTGCAGTCATAGAGGGGTCATAGATTGTGGGGGTCTCTTATGTGGCTCTGTTAGATTTCCCACCTGTCTGCTGTATTGTACTGAATTGTTACAGATGACAAATCAGGGGGAAGATCTGACTGATATTACAGTGGAGGATGAAGAAGAGAGGATGATGGGCGATCCCCCGTGTAAGAGTGAGGTGGAGGAGGACATTACAGGAGATGTCACCAAAGGTATGGAATCATGAATGGAGAAAGTGACTTCAGATTCTGTCCTTGGTGCCTTCAGGGCAGGAGGAGAATCTGATCACCGGCTGCTGCTCTTTGATTGTAGATGTCCCCATCCCATCATGAAGTGTTCTCCTTATCCAGCTGATAGTGATCTCTGATCAGATTCTTCTCTGATCCCGGATGTTCCTGCAGGACATGGTGGTCAGTCACATCCACACATCCACTGGGGGTTATGGGGGCACAGCTTTTGTGTCTGTGCTATCATGATGGACTACATGTACGGCATTGTGCAGGAAAGGGTTAACCATCATGTTGGGATAGTAAAGAGATATAAAACAGTAATCCATACATTTTGGTGATTTCCTTTTTGATGGTTAAAGGGATTTTGCATTCAAAAATTTAAACATTTTTTAATATCACCGCTCTAAACCTGTCCTCCTAAGACAATGACTAAATTCTCTCCTCTTTCACTTTGGGCTGCGACTCTTCTTTCTCCTTTCATGACAGCACCCCAAAGATCAAGCCGCCATACTTGTACATCAACGTAAAAAGGAAAAAGTTATGGGTATTTTGAATGCAAAAGCACAAAATCTACTAGTTTTCTCAAAAATCTATATATTTTTTTAATTGTGGAAAAGGACTAAAGCATGAAAACTATTCTATCACCGCGCTCGTACCTCCCCATAGAATAAAATTAGCTTCTTATGACCACATTGTCATGTCCTTGGCTTCAGCCTGAGACGTGCGCTTTGCCTCATGGTGCATTAGCTTGTGACTAGGATCAGCTTTTCCATTACAATAGACGATCTGTCTCTAGATTTCACAATACAAAATGCATGTAGTATCATATAGAGCTTAGACCTGATGAGGCCGGTGTACTTTCCTTGAAACTCCATGTCAGAATGGCTGTAAAAAAAACACGTTTTTTTACATTTCTCTGTCTGATATTAAGATAAGCGTATTATTACTCCCGCTAGAGATTGTTTGAATCCTGTGTTCACAAGCTAAACTCCGTCTCCATCCACCTGTAGCTCAGGTGACAAGCTCCTTCCAGTGCACCTCCTCCTCTGCTGCTGCCTCGCACATGCTCAGTACAGGCTGCAGTAAAATAAAGCTGAAGATGGATTTAGAATCTGTAATTCCACACTGAAACTGCTGCTGGAAGATGGAGGATCTCTCGTTACAGAGTCAGGGAGACTACAGCTTGTACTGAGAGTGTGTGAGACTGCAGCAGCGGAGGAGGTGCACTGAAAAGAGCTTATCCATTAAAGGATATGGACACCTTTTTTACACCAATTAATTTATTTTGTAGAGAAAATCATTTCTCCAATTGGTTCTATTTATTTATCTTTTTTCGTTTTCCTTCTCCAGCCTCAGGTGCTTCCTATGCTCAGCGGCTGCTCTCTGTGGATTTACAGAGAATCCCTCATCTGACGGATTCTCTGTAACTCCTCCTGGCTCCACACGGGAGCGCGCAGTGTCTCTCTCCCTCTTCTAACCCCCCCCTTCAGGATGGCAGAGTGCTGCAGACTGTCAGCTGTAACATACAGCTGACAGTCTGCTGCAACCTGCGACATAACCCCTTCCATGCCATGGTCAATGTGTGGAACATGCCCCCAACCCCATCTCTCCTGTTCAGTATGGCCTCTTGTGCCCTTGTGCCCCCCCGGCAGCGCAGCAGTCCTGCATCCATCCAACCCCTGTCAATGCTGGACACAAACCCCCACCGCAGTACAGGATGGCACAGCAGCACAGGAGACCCCTAATCCCCTGCCCCAGTTCAGGATGGCCGAGCAGAGCCCCCCTCCCCTTCAGAACGGCGTGCCCGCAGAAAGCATGCCCCCCCCCCCTCGCCGTTCAGGATGGCCAAGCAAAGCTGACGACACACAGCTGACAATCTGCTTGAAACAGATGACATCGGTGCTGGCACCCATGTCGATCGTTTAACCCCTTCCATGCCGCGGTCCTTAGGTCCCGCTGTGTGGAAGGGGCTAACCATCGGGCCACTGCTCTGCCTTTACAGTCATCCAGATTGCCATGGTATATCTGAGCCTGATCAGGCTAAGGGTCCATTCAGACATCCGCAAAATGGATCCTGGATGCGTTCCATTGCGGAACGGATCCGGACCCATTCATTTTCAATGGGGATGGAAAAGATGCAGTCCGCGGCTCCACCAAAAAATAGAACATGTCCTATTCTTGTCCACAGCTGCAGACAAGAATAGGCATTTCTATTGGGGTGCTGGCCCGGTGTTTTGCAATTACGGACCCGCAAAACACTGTGGACGTGTGAATGGACCCTAAGTGTAATTGAAAATTAACTATACAGTGTACTGCAGTGTATTGTAGAGGCATCAGACCCACTGGATCTGCAAGAACCAAGTGAGTCTGGGCCAAAAAAGTGTGAAATTTTTATTTATTTTTTTAATAAAAAAAATAACATACTTTATCCGCACATATAATTGGTTAATTAAAAAAACAAACAATACTAAACATGTTTGGTATTGCCGCATCCATAACGACCTAATCTATATGCAGTGTTATGTACCTGATGAAGGGGAACTACTCCCCGAAACGCGTTGTACTTCTGCAATAAATACGTTTCTATTTACCATCACTATCTGGACTGGATTCTTGCGCCCTGGGATATTTTATCCATTTATCTCTGTAATCTATAAAAGGATCATGTTACTTTCACCGCACGGGGAACGCCATAAAAAAAAAACTATGATAGAATTGAAGTTTTGCCCACCTCACTTCCCAAAAAATGGTATAAAAAGAGTTATGTACCCAAAGTTAGCACCAATCAAACTGTCATCTCATTCCGCAAAAAATGAGACCCTACCCCAGACAATCGTCCAAAAAATATAAAAAAAATATGGCTTTCCGAAAATAGAGACACAAAAACATTTTTTTTCAAAAATGCTTTTATTGTGTAAAAATCAACTTTATGTTGACCTGACTGAGGGCAGCATAAATTAGTGACAGAAATGCTGATCTCAGCGCTGTGTCACTCATTAGCTAAAAGTAAGTGGTTGCCGAGAACCAGCATCATAATCATTACAGCCCAGGCCTGGAAAAGAGTCAAATCTACCGCAAAAGAGTCCTGGTTATTCATAATCTCCTGCTCTCCTCGCCCATCTGCTGATGATTGCAGTTCTCTTCTAGAGAGAAAAGGAGAAAACTAGGTAGAAGCCTGACAGTCATCAGCAGGTGGGGGGGGGGGGGGGGAGCAGGAATTCATGAATAACCATGACTCTTCTCAGGTGGCCGTGACTCTTTTCCAGGCCCAGTCTGCAATGATTGTGATGTTGGTTCTCGGCAAGTTTTGTCACAATCTGTAGTTCTCTGGCCCCTTACCGACTTCCGTTGAATCCTTGGGACCTTAATCTGGTTCTCAGCACTCTCCAGTCCTCTCAGTTTGAACCTTTGCAGCAGGTGTCCCTTCGCTTCCTGTCCTACATGGTGGCCTCTTGGGCAGTACATCATGAGTAAGGATGAGCGAACCCGTGGAAGTTCAGGTTTGCTGGGTTCGGCCAAACTTCAGGTAAAAGTTCAATTTCGAGACCATGTGGTGAGCACGGTGACGTCATCGCAGGTCCTTTTGCAGGCCCTTTTGCAGGTCCTGCAGAATGAAGAAAGAAGAGGATACCATCTGCGCGATCAAGTGGATGAGGTGAATTTTTTTTTATTATTAAGAATGCTATTATTTTCCGTTATAACCATAATGGAAAATAATAAATTCACCCGAACACCAAACCCGAACCTGAACTTCAGTGAAAAAGTCTGGGTCCGGGTACCCGAACTCGCAAAGTTTGGTATGAACCCGAACTTTGTCGTTCGGATTCCCTCAACCCTAATCATGAGGCTTCAGCCCTTCAGTGCATCTTCTGACACTTCTCTGGGGCGTAGAGTTTTGCAGATGACCGTCCTCTGATTGGCCGGATTCTTCCTTTAGGACCTACCCCGGAGACTGCTCTGTAACGTCCCAAGGTCAAGCCGGTCGATACGAACGCGGCGATACCAAAAATGTATACTTTTTTTTTATTTATGTAATTTTTACACAATAACAGCTTTTTTTAAAACCAAAAAAATGATGTTTTAGTGTCTCCATACTCTGAGCCATAGTTTTTTTTATTTTTTGGGCGATTGTCTCAGGTAGGGGCTCATTTTTTGCGGGATGAGGTGACGGTTAGATTGGTACTATTTAGGTGGGCAAACGCCTTTTTGATCGCTTGCTGTTGTACTTTTTGTGATGTAAAGTGCCCAAAAAATTGTTTATTTAGCACAGTTTTTATTTTTTATTTATTTTTTACAGTGTTCATCTGAGGGGTTAGGTCATGTGATATGTTTATAGAGCCGGTCGATACGGACGCGGCGATACCCGATATGTATCCTTTTTTTTTTTTCCTATTTTTTACCAATTTTTTTAACTTTATTTGGGGAAAATGACGTTTTTGTTTATTTTTACTTGGGGGGGAAAACTTTATTTTTTCAACTTAATTTTTTTCACTTTATTTTTTGTCCCACTTTGGGACTTGAACTTTTGGGGGTCTAATCCTATAAAATGCATTCCAATACTTCTGTATTGGAATGCATTGGCTGTATGAGTAACCCTAAGTTCACACCTGAGCGTTTTACAGCGCGTTCCTACGCGCTGTAAAACGCTCAACAAGGAGAAACCAATGATTCCCTATGAGAATGGTTCTCACCTGGGTGTTTTACAGCGCGTACGATCGTGCTGTAAAACGCCCGACGCTCAAACAAGTTCTTGAGCTTTTTTGGGGCGTTTTGTCGCGCGTTCCCGTACATAGATATTCGGGAACGCGCGACAATGTGTGTTCACCTGTCTCTGTATGCGCGATTTGTAAACGCCGGTACAATCGCGCATACAGAGCGCTCCTTTCGGAACGCTCAGGTGTGAACCCAGGGTAATACTGTGTGTATTACTCATACAGCTTCCGGCCTGTGAGATCCAGGGGGCTGGATCTCACAGGCTCTTCACCGGAAGGCAGCGCAATGCCTTCCTTAGGTATCGCGCTGCCTTCAATGCCATCGGGTCCCCCCCACAGCCCCATGGGGACCTGATGGCACCGCCGACCACCGCCGCCGCACCAGGTAAAAGCCGCAAACCGCAGGTCTGAATTGATCACGGGACCCCCCCCCGCGCATTTAGCCGTGGTGTCTGCTCAATGATTTGAGCAGGCAGCGTGTTCCGATCGGAACTATAGATGACGTACCGGTACGTCATGGGTCCTTAAGGACTCGGGAACCATGCTGTACCGGTACATCAGGGGTCCCTAAGGGGTTCAGGTAAAGGGCATCTGTCAGCAGATGTGTACCTATAAACCTGGCTAACACTTTGTATGTGCACCTGGAGGCTGAAGGTATCTGTGTGGGTCCCATATTCATATATGACCGCATTGCTGAGAAAAATTGTTACTTAGAGGCTCAGCTCTCTCTGCAACGGCCGTGCCCTCTGCACCTTCACTGACAGAGCCAAGCAGTGAAAATATCATCACGGCTGTTGCAGGGAGAGCTGAGCCTCTAGTAGTAATGGTAACACTCCTGTTGCTCCTAGAGTCTCAATTGCATATCTTAAAACATATGCGGGCACATATGAACATGGAACCAACACAGATGTCTTCAGCTGCCAAGTGCACATGTAACAGGTCAGCCAGTGTCATAGGTACAAAACTGCTGACAGATGCCCTTTAACTTGTTGTATTAATGTGATGATATTGAAGGGCCAAATGTCTTCACATAAGGCAGATCACCATACATGGTTGTTTTTTCACATTTTTGAGCTACAGTCATGTGAAAAAATTAGGACACCCTTTGAAAGCATGTGGTTTTTTGTAACATTTTTAATAAAAGGTTATTTCATCTCCGTTTCAACAATACAGAGAGATTAAAGTAATCCGACTAAACAAAGAAAACTGAAGAAAAGTCTTTTCAAGATCTTCTGTAAATGTCATTCTACAAAAATGCCTATTCTAACTGAGGAAAAAGATAGGACACCCTCACATGTATTCCCTCTTAAATTGGCTCAGATCTCACACAGGTATATCACACCAGGTGCACATAATTAGTAGATCGTTACTCTGCATGTTGAATGAGGCTTGCCCTATTTAAACCTCAGACATTTAGTTTGGTGTGCTCCTGACTGTTGAAGTGAGAGTGAGCACCATGGTGAGAGCAAAAGAGCTGTCAGAGGACTTCAGAAAAAAGATTGTAGCAGCCTATGAGTCTGGGAAGGGATTTAAAAAGATCTCAAAAGATTTTGAAATCAGCCATTCCACTGTCCGGAAGATAGTCTACAAGTGGAGGGCTTTCAAAACAACTGCCAACATGCCCAGGACTGGTCGCCCCAGCAAGTTCACCCCAAGAGCAGACCGCAAGATGCTAAAAGAGGTCTCCAAAAACCCTAAAGTGTCATCTCGAGAACTACAGCAGGCTCTGGCTACTGTTGATGTAGAAGTACATGCCTCTACAATCAGAAAGAGACTGTACAAGTTTAACTTGCATGGGAGGTGTGCAAGGAGGAAACCTTTGCTTTCCAAGAGAAACATCGAGGCCAGACTGACATTTGCCAGAGATAAAGTTGACAAAAACCAGGACTTCTGGAATAATGTTCTTTGGACAGATGAGTCCAAAATTGAATTATTTGGACACAACAGCAGAGGACATGTTTGGCGTAAACCAAACACAGCATTCCAAGAAAAGAACCTCATACCAACTGTGAAGCATGGAGGTGGAAGTGTCATGGTTTGGGGCTGCTTTGCTGCAGCAGGACCTGGTCAGCTCACCATCATAGAATCCACGATGAATTCTACTGTGTATCAGAAGGTGCTTGAAGAACATGTGAGACCATCAGTTAGAAAATTAAAGCTGAAGCGGAACTGGACCATGCAACATGACAATGACCCAAAACATACTAGTAAATCAACCAAAGATTGGCTGAAAAAGAAGAAATGGAGAGTCCTGGAATGGCCAAGTCAAAGTCCAGATTTGAATCCCATTGAGATGCTGTGGGGTGACTTGAAAAGGGCTGTACGTGCAAGAAACCCCTCAAACATCTCACAGCTGAAAAAGTTCTGCATTGAGGAGTGGGGTAAAATTTCCTCAGACCGATGTCGAAGACTGGTAGATGGCTACAAGAACCGTCTCACTGCAGTTATTTCAGCCAAAGGAGGTAACACTCGCTATTAGGGGCAAGGGTGTCCTATCTTTTTCCTCAGTTAGAATAGGCATTTTTGTAGAATGACATTTACAGAAGATCTTGAAAATACTTTTCTTCAGTTTTCTTTGTTTAGTCGGATTACTTTAATCTCTCTGTATTGTTGAAACGGAGATGAAATAACCTTTTATTAAAAATGTTACAAAAAACCACATGCTTTCAAAGGGTGTCCTAATTTTTTCACATGACTGTAGGTTTGTGTAACAAAAGTGGTGAACAGGTGTAGAGCAGAAACCTGGACTTCAGGAAGTGTTATAGAAAGCTTTAAAAGACTGGAATCACACATGAAGTTTTTGGTGCAGACTTCTGAACCAAAGCACAGAGTGGATTCAGAATGAATCCCTTATACCCCTAGTCAGTTGGATCCCCCAGTGGGCCCCTAGTCCCCCACCCCCGGAACAAGGGCCAGCCAGTATCCTCTTTCCCCAGGAACCCGCCTTTTTGAAGCTGTTGCAGGGACCCTCATAATCATCTTGAGTGTCTTGCTCCCCTCAGCTATGTGAATAGGTAATATTTGCATGTACACTGCGCCCCCACACTGAGTTTTACAGGTGGGCTCTAGGCACCTAAGATCGACACTGTCCCTGGATTCACTATCAACCTAAAAATATTTTTTTTTTAAGTTTTCTACTCAAATCATAAAATTCCAATTTTTATCTTCACAGACAATACCATTAAGAATTCCGATTCACTAAATTATAAAGCAGAGGAAGATAACATGCAGCGCTCTTTAGGAGAAAACCACATTACCCTTAATGTGTATCCAGGACTTCACAGTACAGATCTGTCTTATAATCCCTCTCAGCATCAAGAACCCTCTCCAGATCAGCCACAGATAACCACAAGTAAAGGTCAGAAAGGGGCTAAATGGTTACAGTGTGGTATGGCATTCACAAAAAGATCAAGACTTTCTCCACACAGAAGACGTCACACAGGAGCGAAGCCATACTCCTGTTCTGAATGTGGGAAGAGCTTGACAAGGAAATCAAATTTTGTTACACATGAGCGAATTCACACAGGAGAGAAGCCATATTCATCTTTAGAATGTGACAAATGTTTTACACAGAAAGCACATCTAGTTGAACATAAGAGAATTCACACAGGGGAGAAATCATATTCATGTCCAGAATGTGGGAAATGTTTTGCACAAAAAACAAGCCTTATTATCCATCAGAGAATTCACACAGGAAATAAACCATATTCATGTTTAGTATGTGGGAAATGTTTTATATGGAAATCATCACTTGTTACACATGAGATATGTCATGCAGGAAAGATTTTATGTACAGAATGTGGGAAATGTTTTTCAAAACAAACAACCCTTACTAGCCATCAGAGAATTCACACAGGAGAGAAGCCATATTCATGTTCAGAATGTGGGAAATGTTTTGCAGATAAGTCAGGTCTTAAGAAACATGAGAGGAGAAGTCACACAGGGGAGAAGCCGTATTCATGTTCAGAATGTGGGAAATGCTTTACAAATGAATCCAATCTTGTTACACATAAGATAATTCACACAGGAGAGAAGCCATATTTATGTTCAGAATGTGGGAAATGTTTTGCATTAAAATCCCATCTTGTTACGCATAAGAGATGTCACAGAGGAGAGAAACCATATTCATGTTCAGAATGTGGGAAATGTTTTACGCAGAATAGTAGCCTTATTAGCCATCAAAGAATTCACACAGGAGAGAAACCATTTTCATGCTTAGAATGTGGGAAATGCTTTACAAATAAATCCAATCTTGTTACACATGAGAGAATTCACACAGGAGAGAAGCCATATTCATGTTCGGAATGTGGGAAATGTTTTACAGATAGATCAAATCTTGTTTTACATAAGAGTGTTCACACAGGAGTGAAGCCATATTCATGTTTAGAATGTGGTAAATGTTTTACACTGAAATCGTACCTTGTTAAACATGAGAGAATTCACACAGGAGAGAAGTCATATTAATGTTCACTATATGGGAAAGGTTGTGTACTAAAATCATATCTTGTTAGACATTAGAGAAGTCAGTAGAGTGCCTTTTTGCGCTCAGGGTGTGGCAAATGTTTTATTGCTATAGACAACATTAAGGAGAGAAGCTGTTTTATATGTGGAAACTGTTTTGCAAGGAAATCAATTAGATTAGAAGAAAGTATATTCTTTTTTTTTGAATATGGGAAATACTCTAAGAGCAAAACCGAATTTAAACCCCAGTTATTCACAGACCTTGAGGTTGGGGCTACATACAACATATGTCACATGACAGCAAGTCTCGGAATAGTTGTGCAACTTTCCTGCAACTTGCTATTTCCACGACGCGAGGGAGGCTCGTACCCGTCTGCCATTGGCTGCTTCCCCCAAACACCGTATGTTTTCATCCGTGTACAGGGAGAAGCAGCAGCGGCGGTGCGGGGACCAGGAGCAGCGCAGGGAGTGGAGTAAGTATATTCCCTCTGAGGGGCTTGGCACATGGGGGAAGGCTGTCACGTGAAAGTATTAATTATAGAAGGAATATCCCATATCACTCGTCATTAAAACCACTCAGTCAATTATTATATAAGTGCAATGGTAATGAAATGCAATGGTACATTTGGCTTGTGGGTGAAATTTCAAGATGAACCTAAAATGCCCTTTAACCTTTACAGGTGAACTTAATGTAACATTCTCTAAACTTCTGAATGCACATGTTCTACTGTTCAATGCTTCAGTACTTTTTGCACAACTTGCTGTTCTCTAACAAGGATGCCACTATTAAAAATGTATCATAAATGAAAGCTTACTCCATAAATATTTTTTTTATTAAATATGTGTTTAAAAAAATTAATTTTAAAAGTTCTAAATGCTGGTTCCATCCTATGGTAGCCTGGACGTTTCCCACTTCAGTGGCCGAGACTGCGCAGTTCGTTCTTGTGAAGGAGAGAGAGACGGCTAACCCTAACTGCTTTGTACAGCAAGTGCAGAAGCCCCTTGCCACTCCTCCCTAAAGCTCACCATTATCCGGGCCCTCCTGCTCCACCCAGGGTTGCCACCTGTCAAGCTGGTGCCGGTATGTTTTTTCTGGCCTGCCCTGGGCAGATTGATTTACATGTGCAGGAGCTAATGCTGAGGATCGCAGGGTAGCAGCATTACACCGCTACAGTGGCCATGGTGACGTTTTCATTGATTATGTATTAAAAATAACAGAATTTTTGCTCACACATAATTATTTCAGTTTTGATAATAAATTTTACTTGCAGATTCAGGGTGTGAGTATGGGAGCAAAATTTTCCCCGTCACTTGCAAGCGTCACCATGGCGTACTGGGAGGAGCACTATATCTATGATGTTGATAATCCCTTTGGCGAGTGTACAGTCGTGGCCAAAAGTTTTGAGAATGACACAAATATTAGTGTTCACAAAGTTTGCTGCGAAACTGCTTTTAGATCTTTGTTTCAGTTGTTTCTGTGATGGAGTAAAATATAATTACATGCACTTCATACGTTTCAAAGGCTTTTATCGACAATTACATGACATTTATGCAAAGAGTCAGTATTTGCAGTGTTGGCCCTTCTTTTTCAGGATCTCTGCAATTCAACTGGGCATGCTCTCAATCAACTTCTGGGCCAATTCCTGACTGATAGCAACCCATTCTTTCATAATCACTTCTTGGAGTTTGACAGAATTAGTGGGTTTTTGTTTGTCCACCCGCCTCTTGAGGATTGACCACAAGTTCTCAATGGGATTAGGATCTGGGGAGTTTTCAGGCCATGGACCCAAAATGTCAATGTTTTGGTCCCTGGGCCACTTAGTTATCACTTTTGCCTTATGGCACGGTGCTCCATTGTGCTGGAAAATGCATTGTTCTTCACCAAACTGTTGTTGGATTGTTGGAAGAAGTTGCTGTTGGAGGGTGTTTTGGTACCATTCTTTATTCATGGCTGTGTTTTTGGGCAAAATTGTGAGTGAGCCCACTCCCTTGGATGAGAAGCAACCCCACACATGAATGGTCTCAGGATGCTTTACTGTTGGCATGACACAGGACTGATGGTAGCTCTCACCTTTTCTTCTCCAGAGAAGCCTTTTTCCTGATGCCCCAAACAATCGGAAAGAGGCTTCATCAGAGAATATGACTTTGTCCCAGTCCTCAGCAGTCCATTCACCTTATTTTCTGTAGAAGATCAATCTGTCCCTGATGGTTTTTTTGGAGAGAAGTGGCTTCTTTGCTGCTCTTCATGACACCAGGCGATTTTCCAAAAGTCTTTGCCTCACTGTGCGTGCAGATGCGCTCACACCTGCCTGCTTCCATTCCTGAGCAAGCTCTGCACTGGTGGCACTCTGATCCCGCAGCTAAATCCTCTTTAGGAGACGATCCTGGTGCTTGCTGGACTTTCTTGGACGCCCTGAAGCCTTCTTAACAAGAATTGAACCTCTTTCCTTGAAGTTCTTGATGATCCTTCAAATTGTTGATTGAGGTGCAATCTTAGTAGCCACAATATCCTTGCGTGTGAAGCCTTTTTTATGCAATGCAATGATGGCTTCACGAGTTTCTTTGCAGGTCACCATGGTTAACAATGGAAGAACAATGATTTCAAGCATCACCCTCCTTTTAACAGGTCAAGTCTGCCATTTTAACACAATCAGCCTGACATAAGGATCTCCAGCCTTGTGCTCGTCAACATTATCACCTGAGTTAACAAGACGATTACTGAAATGATCTCAGCAGGTCCTTTAATGACAGCAATGAAATGCAGTGGAAAGGTTTTTTTGGGGTTAAGTTAATTTTCATGGCAAAGAACTACTATGCAATTCATCTGATCACTCTTCATAACATTCTGGAGTATATGCAAATTGCTATTATAAAAACTTAAGCAGCAACTTTTCCAATTTCCAATATTTATGTAATTCTCAAAACTTTTGCCCATGACTGTATAGAGTGGTATGGCAGATACATCGATGACCTGTTATTCATTTGGTCCGCCGATGTGTCTGCCATACCCCCTTTTTTTCATTACCTGAATAGTAACCCATATGGATTGCGATTTGTTGGAGTTCATGATGCTCACAAAATAAACTTCTTGGATGTGACTTTGATTGGTATTCCAGGCCAGGTAATATGCACTCGAACTTATCGCAAACCCATATCTGGAAATACAGTATTAAGAGCCAACAGTCATCATCCACTCCATACAATAAAGGCTATTCCAGTGGGTGAGATGATCAGAGCCAGACGCAATTGCAGCAAAGACTCAGATTTTTATGAAGAGATACAAATAATCACTGATAGATTAAGGGAAAGAGGATACCCACTGTGGATGACCCAAAGAGCAAAAAATATAGCAGAAAGAAAAAAAAGGCAGGATTTGTTGTTTGGAACCCCCTTGACTCATAAAAAATGTAATAGAAAACAAATGGATAAGAACAAATATAGTGAAAATAGGGAAGTAAAAGAAAATGAGATTAAATCATGCTATAAAGATAAATCCTCTAATATTCCAACACTTGTACTTACTTTTAGCAATCAATTTTCTTTGATAGAGAAAGCGGTCTCCAGATGTATCCCTATCCTGTATGAGGATCCACAGTTATACAAAATACTGAGGGTAAGACTGAGGGGAGGACACAGAGTGGTATCAAAAAGACCCAGGTCACTGGCTGCCTCTCTATCTCCATCTCTTTAGTCAAAAATCGGAGGGACAATTGCGAACATGTTGGCTGCGATATACAGGTTTTACACAATGCGGCAATTCCCCATGTAAAGCTTGCAGTTATGTAACCCCCCAAAAATATTTTCAAGATTCTGATGGTATTAATAAATATCCGGTTAAAACTTACATTAATTGCAACACATCGGGAATTGTCTACATCATTGAATGCAAAGCATGTCAGTTAATATATGTAGGATGTTCAACCAGAAGGTTCAAAGTAAGGTTACTGGAGCACATTAATTATATAATAAATCCGGCATATGTAAACATCTCAAGTGCAGCAAAACACTTTATCATGGTCCATAATAGAAGTCTGTCATCATTCGCAGCTTATGCCATAGAACGAGTGTTTCTGCCTGCAAGAGGTGGAGACCTCAAAAAACTTGTAAACCAAAGAGAAGCCTTCTGGATTCTAAAAATTGAAGTCCCAGAAGCCCTGCAGGATCAAATTTGAGATAAGAACTCATGTATATTTATTAGTAGCTATTAACGATCACATCATGCTGCAACTTCAAGAAAATAAAAAATGTATTGTATAGCCTGAATGGTCAGAGTTAGATTGCAGCCAACAAGTATTGAGGAGTGTTCACATGGAGCGTTTTTTCTGCTGCTCACTTATAATCATGTTTATTCACTTATTTATATATTTATTATCAATGCTATGTTACTCCTCAATTTTTGCTGGGTTTAATGTCATGAAATGTCTGTTCATAGGGGCTCATGTTAGATTTTAAACTTGTTTGGTACATTAAAATTTCTGCTAGCACTTTTGATTGTAACACCTGGGATGGCTTGCACCTCCCAGCTAGTTTAAGGGGGGAGGGATTGTCTATGTTCACTCCTATATATACTTCCTTAGAAATTTATTATGAAGGTCATGATTAACCACTTCAGCCCCGCTAGGTGAAACCCCCTTCATGACCAGGCCACTTTTTACACTTCGGCACTACACTCCTTTCACCGTTTATCGCTCGGTCATGCAACTTACCACCCAAATGAATTTTACCTCCTTTTCTTCTCACTAATGGAGCTTTCATTTGGTGGTATTTTATTGCTGCTGACATTTTTACTTTTTTTGTTATTAATCAAAATGTTACAGATTTTTTTTTTGCAAAAAAATGAAATTTTTCACTTTCAGTTGTAAAATTTTGCAAGAAAAAACGACATCCATATATACATTTTTCGCTAAATTTATTGTTCTACATGTCTTTGATTAAAAAAAATGTTTGGGTAAAAAAAAAAAATGGTTTGGGTAAAAGTTATAGCGTTTACAAACTATGGTACAAAAATGTGAATTTCCGCTTTTTGAAGCAGCTCTGACTTTCTGAGCACCAGTCATGTTTCCTGAGGTTCTACAATGGCCAGACAGTACAAACACCCCACAAATGACCCTATTTCGGAAAGTAGACACCCTAAGGTATTCACTGATGGGCATAGTGAGTTCATAGAACTTTTTATTTTTTGTCACAAGTTAGCGGAAAATGATGATTATTTTTTTATTTTATTTTTTCTTACAAAGTCTCATATTCCACTAACTTGTGAAAAAAAATAAAAACTTCCATGAACTCACCATGCCCATCACGAATACCTTGGGGTGTCTTCTTTCCAAAATGGGGTCACTTGTGGCGTAGTTATACTGCCCTGGCAATTTAGGGGTCCATAATGTGTGAGAAGAACTTTGCAATCAAAATGTGTAAGAAATGACCGGTGAAGTCCGAAAGGTGCACTTTGGAATATGCGCCCCTTTGCCCACCTTGGCATGCAAAAAAGTGTCACACATCTGGTATCGCCGTACTCAGGAGAAGTTGGGGAATGTGTTTTGGGGTGTCATTTTACATATACCCATGCTGGGTGAGAGAAATATCTTGGCAAAAGACAACTTTTCCCATTTTTTTATACAAAGTTGGCATTTGACCAAGATATTTTCTCACCCAGCATGGGTATATGTAAAATGACACCCCAAAACACATTGCCCAACTTCTCCTGAGTACGGCGATACCAGATGTGTCACACTTTTTTGCTGCCAAGGTGGGCAAAGGGGCACATATTCCAAAGTGCACCTTTCGGATTTTGCAGGGCATTTTTTACACATTTTGATTTCAAACTACTTCTCACACATTAGGGCCCTTAGAATGCCAGGGCAGTATAACTACCCCACAAGTGACCCCATTTTGGAAAGAAGACACCCCAAGGTATTCCGTGAGGGGCATGGCGAGTTCCTAGAATTTTGTATTTTTTGCCACAAGTTAGTGGAATATGAGACTTTGTAAGAAAAAAAAAAAATCATCATTTTCCGCTAACTTGTGACAAAAAATAAAAAATTCTAGGAACTCGCCATGCCCCTTACGGAATACCTTGGGGTGTCTTCTTTACAAAATGGGGTCACTTGTGGGGTAGTTATACTGCCCTGGCATTCTAGGGGCCCTAATGTGTGCGAAGTAGTTTGAAATCAAAATCTGTAAAAAATGACCTGTGAAATCCTAAAGGTGCTCTTTGGAATGTGTGCCCCTTTGCCCACTTAGGCGGCACAAAAGTGTCACACATCTGGTATCGCCGTACTCAGGAGAAGTTGGGGAATGTGTTTTAGGGTGTCATTTTACATATACCCATGCTGGGTGAGAGAAATATCTTGGCAAAAGACAACTTTTCCCATTTTTTTATACAAAGTTGGCACTTGACCAAGATATTTCTCTCACCCAGCATGGGTATATGTAAAATGACACCCCAAAACACATTCCCCAACTTCTCCTGAGTATGGCGATACCACATGTGTGACACTTTTTTGCAGCCTAGATGCGCAAAGCGGCCCAAATTCCTTTTAGGAGGGCATTTTTAGACATTTGGATCCCAGACTTCTTCTCACGCTTTCGGGCCCCTAAAATGCCAGGGCAGTATAAATACCCCACATGTGACCCCATTTTGGAAAGAAGATGCCCCAAGGTATTCAATGAGGTGCATGGCGAGTTCATAGAAATTAATTTTTTTGGGCACAAGTTAGCGGAAATAGATATTTTTCTTTTGTATTTTCTCACAAAGTCTCCCTTTCCGCTAACTTGGGACAAAAATTTCAATCTTTGATGGACTCAATATGCCCCGCACGGAATACCTTGGGGTGTCTTCTTTCCGAAATGGGGTCCTAAAGCGTGAGAAGAAGTCTGGAATATAAATGTCTAAAAAATTTTACGCATTTGGATTCCGTGAGGGGTATGATGAGTTCATGTGAGATTTTATTTTTTGACACAAGTTAGTGGAATATGAGACTTTGTAAGAAAAAACAAAAAAAATAAAATAAAAACAATTTCCGCTAACTTGTGCCAAAAAAATGTCTGAATGGAGCCTTACAAGGGGGTGATCAATGACAGGGGGGTGATCAGGGAGTCTATATGGGTGATCACCCCCCTGTCATTGGTCACCCCCCTGTAAGGCTCCATTCAGACGTCCGTATGTGTTTTGCGGATCCGATCCATGTATCCGTGGATCCGTAAAAATCATATGGACGTCTGAATGGAGCCTTACAGGGGGGTGATCAATGACAGGGGGGTGATCAGGGAGTCTATATGGGGTGATCAGGGGTTAATAAGTGACTGACAGGGGGGGTTGTAGTGTAGTGGTGTTTGGAGCTACTTATTACTGAGCTGCCTGTGTCCTCTGGTGGTCGATCCAAGCAAAAGGGACCACCAGAGGACCAGGTAGCAGGTATATTAGACGCTGTTATCAAAACAGCATCTAATATACTTGTTAGGGGTTAAAAAAATCGCATCTCCAGCCTGCCAGCGAACGATCGCCGCTGGCAGGCTGGAGATCCACTCGCTTACCTTCCGATCCTGTGAACGCGCGTGCCTGTGTGCGCGCGTTCACAGGAAATCTCGCGTCTCGCGAGATGACGCATATATGCGTGACTCTGCGCAGAGCTGCCGCCTCCGGACCGCGATCCTGCGTTAGGCGGTCCGGAGGTGGTTAAGTGGGGAGGGATTTTCTATGTTCACTCCTATATATACTTCCTTAGAAATTTATTATGAAGGTCATGATTAAGAACCATCTGGTTCGAAACGCGTAGACCGTATTGGGGCTTGCACCTTGAGGATTTTTTACCGCTGTGTATTTGGTTTTGTGGAATAAAACATCGTTAAGCACGAAAAATCGAGGTGCTGGATTTTTTCCTTTGAAGTATATGAGTCTGGGTCTCTTCCCACCCGTGCACCTTCCAAACTACTGATGCAGGTGAGCTGGACTGTTACTATTGTTAGCAGCATTACACATTAGCAGGCACGCTGACCGGCTCTGCTCACGTGCCTGCTGACGTTGATTGATGCTGCCCAGCGGTTCGCTCTCAGATGAAAGAAACATGCCAAGGTCAGAAGAAAAAGCATGCAGAGAGGTCATCAGTTGTGCTCCTCTCCTCCAGGTAGGAATGTAAGTGACCAATCTGTGTTTGTTATATATATATATATATATATATATATATTGTGCATGTGTGGGTATATGTGTCCACATGGTGTGTGTGTGTGTGTGTGTATATATATTTCCCCATTCGTCTCCATGACAGCACAACCTAAGATTGACTTCCTCTGATAGGACAGGAAAAAACACAGAGAGGTTAAGAACCCCACCCCTTCCCCTAATCACCAGTGTTTTTTCCTGTCCTGTCGGAAGGAATACCAGAGAGGTGTGCTGGGAGCTCGTCTGGGTTCCTTAGCTTAACTCTGCAAGTTTCTTGGTTCTCCTACCGGATTGTTATCAGGCCTGAGGTCGGTTCCGGAGGTCCGGCTCTTCCCTCCTCTGTATGCGGCCTGGTCCCGGGCCCCTCTGTGTATGGTGGCCCCAGCGAAGCTCCCTCCTGCGGCGGTCCTGTGAGGCTTGATGTGGAGTGGATAGGCAGCCAGAGCGAGGCTAGGACGCTCTTCCCTCCGGCCGCCGGATGATGACGTCAGACGCTGAGGGGGCGTGGCTTAGCATCATGACTTCATGCGGCGCACGGCCAGGAGCCTGGTGGGAAATTTAAAATTTCCATGGCGGCCTTCAGAGTGCGTCCAGCGTCTCCTCACCTGCCTGCAGTGTTTTGGCAACCTGCTGTGGACGGGACCGACGATGAGTGCCCCTACCACCGCTGGCTCTGGATTGGAGCCCCCCACTACCTTGGGTTCTGTGAGTAGCCTGTTTCAGGCGCCCCTTGTATGTTTGTTTGCCCTGTAGTGGTTGACCCTTCTCTCCTTTCTATTGCAGAGAGAAAAGGAGTCCTCCTCTTCCACTAAAGTTAAACCCAGGAAGTGTGGCCTCTGTGCTAAGCGCTTGCTTTCCTCTGGCTCTAAACTTCTATGTAAAGAGTATATACGCTTGCCGCCACAAAGTAATTCGCATGTGCATCATAGTTTGCATAGATCCACGGCGCACAGCTGTAGCTGACGGTGCCGGCTGTTCTGAGTCCGCCCATATAAAGCGCAGGCCTGCGCCATGACGTGTATAGCGGCCAGAAGAAGCGCGATCCCACGCGCGAAACGGCCGTAGCCGCTCATTTTGCTACAGTGTGTCCGCCCCAGGATCCTACTTGCACTACCTTCTCAGGAAGTTTCCAAATAAAGCTGCAACATTATTTCAACTCCGGTGAGTGCCGCGAACTTTTTTCTTCCTTCTCTTGATATGACTAATCCTAGGAATGATCAGGAAGTAAAGTATCATAACGTAGAAGATGTGTTCTTCATTATATGGAGGTCACAAAAAGTTGGCGAATTAATAAAATATTATTTGTGCAGTTCTGTGGCCCCAATAAGGGAAAAAAGGCAGCAAGAAGCTCTATATTCCATTGGATCAGGTGTGCCATCTCTGAGGCCTACATAGCTTCCGACAGGGAACCTCCTCAGTCTCTCAAAGCCCATTCTGTAAGATCTGTTTCCACCTCTTGGGCTGAGAGGACCTCTGCATCACTAGAGCAGATTTGCAGAGCAGCCATGTGGAAGAGGGCCCATACCTTTTACTAAGCATTATAGAGTAGATGTTTTTGTTAATGAGGACATGACCTTTGGACGCAAGGTCCTGGGTGCTGTTGTCTCCCCCCCCCCAATAAGGTTACTTTGTTAGTTCTCAGGTTGTGCTGTCATGGAGACAACTGAGGAAATGAGTATTACACTCACCGGTAATCCGATTTCCTGGAAGTCTCAATGACAGCACACATATATCCCACTCTTTTTTTTCTTTATTGGTTTTATAATAGTTCCTTTCCCCTTTCCTGGTTCTGTTAAAATTACACTGGTGATGAGGGGGGAGGGGTGGGGTTCTTAACCTCTCTGTGTTTTTTCCTGTCCTATCAGAGGAAGTCAATCTTAGGTTGTGCTGTCATGGAGACTTCCAGGAAACCGGATACCGGTAAGTGTAAAGATATAAATATATATATATATATACACACACACTGTATATATAGTGTAGATAAAATGAGACAAAGATAAATCATTTCAGAACTTTTTCCACCTTTAATGTGACCTATAAACTGTACCACTCAATTGAAAAACAAACTAAAATCTTTTAGGTGGAGGGAAGAAAACAAAAAAAAAAAAAAATAATAATAACTGGGGATATAGCTGTGTTTAGAATTAAGCAATCACATTCAAAATCATGTTAAATAGCCGTCATTTAAAGTGCTTCTTAAAGTTCAGCTGCTCTAGTTGGTCTTTCCTGAAATGTTCTTAGTCGCATCCCACAGCAAAAGCCATGGTCCACAGAGAGCTTCCAAAGCATCAGAGGGATCTCATTGTTAAAAGGTATCAGTCAGGAGAAAGGTACAAAAAAAATTCCAAGGCATTAGAAATACCATGGAACACAGTGAAGATGAAAATTGATGAAAATTGATGAAAAGACAAGAAGAAAACTGGTCTGGGAGGCTACCAAGATGCCTACACCAACATTAAAGGAGCTGCAGGAATATCTGGCAAGTACTGGCTGTGTGGTACATGTGACAGCAATCTCCCGTATTCTTCATATGTCTGTGCTATGGGGTAGAGTGGCAAGACGAAAGCCTTTTCTTACGAAGAAAAACATCCAAGCCAGGCTACATTTTGCAAAAACACATCTAAAGTTTTTTAAAAGCATGTGGGTGGGAAAAGGTGTTATGGTCTGATGAAACCAAGGTTGAACTTTTTGGCCATAATTTCAAAAGATATGTTTGGCGCAAAAACAACACTGCATGTCACCAAAAGAACCCCATACCCATGGTGACATGCAGTGTTGTTGCATGGTGGTGGCAGCATCATGCTTTGGGGCTGTTTTTCTTCAGCTGGAACTGGGGCCTTAGTTAAGCTAGAGGGAATTATGAACAGTTCCAAATACCAGTCAATATTGGCACAAAACCTTCAGGCTTCTGCTAGAAAGCTGAACATGAAGAGGAACTTCATCTTTCAGCATGACAACGACCCAAAGCATACATCCAAATCAACAAAGAAATGGCTTCACCAGAAGAAGAATGGCCCAGCCAGAGCCCAGACCTTAATCCAATTTAAAATCTGTGGGGTGATCCGAAGAGGGCCATGCACAGGAGATGCCCTCGCAATCTGACAGATTTGGAGTGTTTTTGCAAAGAAGAGTGGGCAAATCTTGCCAAGTCAAAATGTGCCATGCTGATAGACTCATACCCAAAAAGACTGAGTGCTGTAATAAAATCAAATGGTGCTTCAACAAAGTATTAGTTTAAGGGTGTGCACACTTATGCAACCATATTATTTTATTTTTATATTTTTTCTTCCCTCTACCTAAAAGATTTCAGTTTGTTTTTCAATTGAGTTGTACAGTTTATAGGTCACATTAAAGGTGGAAAAAGTTCTGAAATGATTTATCCTTGTCTCATGTTTTTAATCACAGAAACCGGACATTTTATTGGGGGTGTGTAGACTTTTTATATCCACTGTATCTTTGTATGCATGTGTGGGTATATTGGATATAAACCAGCACTCTCTATTTGGAACCACTCAGAGATGTATATAAAGTAAGGCTCCATTCACACGGATCCGCAAAACACGGACATCGGCAATGTGCGTTCCGCATTTTGCGGACCGCACATCGCCGGCACTAATAGAATATGCCTATTCTTGTCCGCAATTGCGGACAAGAATAGGACATGTTCAATTTTTTTTGTGAATGCAATTGCGGAGCCGTAATTCCGTTCTGCGAAATTGCGGACGTGTGAATGGGGCCTAAAATAGCAAGAACCTTTAATATACAGAATATACAACAAGCATAGAAACAAGCAAATAAATATCAAGATTGTATAAACCACATATAATTAATAAACCACTTGATAATTCTGATATTAATTAAAAGTTCATATCGAGCATCCACCTCAATGGGTAAAGGGACTACCACCTCAAAATAATCACCTGGGAGGTAGGATGGTATTTCCAAAAATATGTTGCAACAGTGTAATGAATTGATTCAGTAACAAGTGTCACCATACTAATTTATACACATCCAACGCTGGAATATCGGGAGACAGAAAGTCTCCTCATAAGGTGCTATATAATCCTGATATCTCATAAAGTGTATTCAAGAAAACCCAGTACATGAGTCAATTGTGTCCAAATGCCAGGTGTATATCTACCCAGTCCTTCTGGGAATAAAAACAACAATCAGATGTTGTACTGCGCAGTTAAAGGGACTGTAGTATCTAAGCCCAGTTCATTTAAGGGTTAAGTACACAGTCGGATGTCAATATGGCATGCCACTGGCAATGATACCCTGGCCGCGATTACCTGTTCCGTCGCTCTGGCACCTCGCTCTGATTGCAGTGAATGCAGTCTCCTGTCCAGGTCCCGCTTACAGCGTCCCACGTGGTATTAGCGATGTCGGCGTCTCGCGCGTTAAAGGAACGTTCCCGTCCCAGCTGATGGGTTTACAAGGAGACAGACCGATGGGAGCAAGTGCCAGTAAATAGAGCGATACAGGCAGGGTGGTTTGAACCATGTAAGATCCAAATTCAGATATGCGGGTACAATCATTATTCCACAGATGCATTTTGGAGACTATCACTGCCTCCTTCATCAGTGGTCACCCGCATTTTGCTTTTCTCGCCCCTTTTATACTGACCATAAAGTGAGAGTAAAAATCTGGAAAGGAGATATTACTTCCATTCTATATATTTTTCAGTGGTACAGACTCTTTCTATTATGATTTCATATACCGTATTTTTCGCCCCATAAGAGGCACTCCTTCCCCCCCAAAAGTGGGGGGAAAATGCCCCTGCGTCTTATGGGGCGAATGCTGCCATTTTACATCGCAGTCTGCGATGTATCAGCTAGAGGGAGGATGGGCCGGTGTCATGCAAATGCGGCGGGGCCAGTGCGGTGACTGTACTCCGGCCCCCGCCGCTCACTCACTTCCTTATTGCGTTTTATAATAATAACTTTAATTGAAGTTCCGATCCCTAGCCCCATCTGTACTACTTACTAAATGTCCTGTAGCAGACAGAGCAGGGCGGGCGGCCGTAACTCACTGATGTCACGTGCCTGCGCCCCCTACTTCATTAATAAAGTTATTGTTATAAAAGGTTTAGGCAATAAAGCAGTGAGTGAGTGAGCGGCGGGGCCGGAGTACAGTGACCGCACCGGCCCCGCCGCATTTGCATGCCACCGGCCCCTTCCACAGGTTTAGCTCTGGTATATTAGGGCATCTGTGGATGCCACTATTATGGGGTGGGGGATCTGTGGGTGACACATATATAGCAGTGCTGTCCCCCATAACAGTGCCATCCACAGATCCCCCTCCATAACAGTGCCATCCACAGATCACCCCCCCATAACAGTGCCATCCACAGATCACCCCCCTTGACAGTGCCATCCACAGATCACCCCCATAACAGTGCCATCCACAGATCCCCCTCCATAACAGTGCCATCCACAGATCACCCCCCCATAACAGTGCCATCCACAGATCACCCCCCATGACAGTGCCATCCACATATCTCCCCCATAACAGTGCCATCCACAGATCCCCTCCTTAACAGTGCCATCCACAGGTACCTATGCGCTGAAGGCAAGAAAAGGTTTTACTGGCAGTACAAAGTTACAATCAACGATGGGCATATAAACTCAATGGCTTAGAATAACAAAAAAGTTACTATGAGGAGGCTCAGTGGTGACTAATAGAAGCAAGCACGTTTCCACAGGAAAAAATAGCCTATACAAACGCGGAAGCTTCCAGAAATGTGACACAAAAGAAAAGAGGCATCATAGATGGGGATTGGGAATACTGAGGGGTATGGGTGCATGTCTATAGGGACACCCACAGAGATGCACATGATGGTATACTGGACAAATGTGGTACACTAGCGAGGTTGTATAGTCTTAAATATAACAACCAAACAGTAATTGTTCATTTATTCCCCTTGGGTGGACTGTTTTGAGTTCATAGATCCACCAAGTTTCTATCTACAAGAGTTTTTTGTCCCAATCCCCTCTCGCTTAAGAGGCTGAACAGTCTCAATACCCATGAATCAAGTTTGGAGGAATCTCCTCCATGGTCCCTTTCAATATGTTGTACAAGAGGGGTATCTATTTTATTCCTCAAATCACTCAGATGTTCATCAATACATCTGCGTAGTTCTCGGGTGATCTTGCCAATATACTCTAGGCCGCACACGCAAGTAGACTTATAAATAACCCCTTTTGTTCTACAGTTTATAAAAGATCGAATGGGATATTCCCTACCCGTAATCCTACTGGTAAAGAATTGTCCCTGAATGATCACTGCACAAGCTACACAGCCACTACAGCGAAAGCGCCCCCTGGTTGGTTGGAGTCAAGTATATGGCCTGGATGGTGCCTCACTGAAGTGGCTGTGTACTAGTCGATCCTGTATGCTGCGTCCCCTGCGGTAAGTGACTTGAGATGTTTCTGAGATCACTTGTTTGATATCCGGATCCAGCTGTAGAATGCCCCAATATTTATTGAGGATCAATCTAACCTCTTTCATTGCTGAATCATAAGTCCCTATTAAACAAATTTGTTTAGTCTATTTCATCCGTTTTGGGATGCAGAAGCTCCGTCCTATTACTTAGTCTTGCTCTCCTGTAGGCTGTCCTCAATACCGGGTCTAGGTAGCCTTTTTCCAAGAACCTGTTTTGTAAGTCATCGGCTTGTTCTTTAAAATCCCTTATTGTGGAGCAATTTCTTCGCATCCTAAGGTATTGCCCCACCAGAATCCCTTAAATTAGTTTGAGGGGCAAAGGATGATGACTCCTCCAATTTAAAAGTGAATTGGTGGCTGTTGGCTTACGAAACGTTCTGGTTCTAGTTTCCCCTCCTGGATCCCTACTGATCTCAATATCCAGGAAAGGAAGGGCATTACTCTGGAAGTCAAAAGTGAATCTAATGCCAATATTATTAATATTCAGTTCCCGCACAAATTCAGTAAAGCCGTGTCTACTACCCTTCCATACAAGGTAGATATCATCGATAAACCTGTTCCAGGTAACTACATCAGTGGTATAAGTATTGGGTATGTCCCCAAAGACCATATTCCTCTCCCACAAGCCCAGGAACAAGTTGGCGTACAACGGGGCACACAAACTCCCCATTGCCGTGCCCCTGAGCTGGTGGTAGAAGGTACCATTGAAAATGAAGTAGACGTTAGACTTTACCCTAAGAGCTGTAATACCAATTTATTGTGAGCTTGATATTGACAGCCTCTCATGGTAAGGAATACCTTGACAGCTTTGAGTCCCAAGTGGTGGGGTATGGAGGAATAGAGCGCCTCCACATCAATAGATGCGAATGCCATCCCTTTCTCCACTGAGACCCCCTCAAGTCGGCCTAAAAAGTCACTCGTGTCTCTGATGTATGAAGGCAGAGATTTTACAAAAGGTGCTAAGATCTGATCAATGTAGATTCCCACGTTTTGGCTAAGTCTATTTATGCCCGATACATTTGGACATCCCTTGAGGGGGGTCAACCCCTTGTGTATTTTTGGCAAACTGTAAAAGGTTGCCACTGTAGGTTGTTTTTTGTGCAAAAAAATAATAATCTAACTCCCCCTCTGAGATTAGACCATCCAATTTAGCCAGGCGCAATATATCCATTAATTTCTTCTGATAATGTATCATGGGATCAAATGAGAGTTTCTCATATGTGTTTTTATTATTTAACAGATCTAAGCACATCTTTTTATATTGGGGAGTCTCCATAATGACAATATTGCCCCCCCCCCTTTCGGACGGTTTTATTGTTATTTGATGATCCTGTTCTAGACTGGTAAGGGCCTTAAATTCCAATCTAGAACAGTTGAAGCATGGCTTCTTCAGTATTGTTGCCTCTAAGGCTGGGTTCACACGGGCGTGTCCGGATTAGGTCCGGATGCGTCCCGGTGTATTGCGGCAAACCCGCGCGATTAGGTACGCAATTGCAGTCAGTTTTGACTGCGATTGCGTTCCGATGTTCAGTTTTTATCACGCGGGTGCAATGTGTTTTGCACTCGCGTGATAAAAAACCGACTGTGGTACCCAGACCCGAACTTCTTCACAGAAGTTCAGGTTTGGGTTAGTTGTAGTGTAGATTGTATTATTTTCCCTTCTAACATGGTTATAAGGGAAAATAATAGCATTCTGAATACAGAATGCTTAGTACAAGGTCAATTGAGGGTTAAAAAAAATAAAAGAAATTAACTCACCTTGTCCTCTTCATCGCGCAGTTCCGGGTCTCTTCTGATGAGCTGTCGGCTAAAGGACCTTTGGTGACGTCAGATCACATGCTCCAATCACATGGTACATCAGAAGAGACCGGGAACTGCGCGATGAAGAGGACAAGGTGAGTTAATTTCTTTTATTTTTTTTAACCCTCAATTGACCTTGTACTAAGCATTCTGTATTCAGAATGCTATTATTTTCCCTTATAACCATGTTAGAAGGGAAAATAATACAGTGAATACTAGCAACCAGTGAATACTAGCAACCATGAGTGAAAATCGCACCGCATCCGCACTTGCTTGCGGATGCTTGCGATTTTCACTCAGCCCCATTCATTTCTATGGGGCCTGTCCTGCGTTACAAACGCAGAATATAGAGCATGCTGCGATTTTAAAGCATTGCAGAAGTGATGCGTGAAAAAAATCGCTCATGTGCACAGCCCCATAGAAATGAATGGTGCCGGATTCAGTGCGGGTGCAATACGTTCACCTACCGCATTGCACCCGCGCGGAAATCTCGCCCGTGTGAACTCAGCCTAACTCTTGCGAGACCTGAATGACAAAGGCGTCTATGCATGTGAGATCACTTAAAGGAGGCATCTTGACACTTTTTTCTAAAAAAACTATTGGTGTCACGTCCCCCCCCCCCCCCCCCCCATGTGCCTCTACCTCTGTAGCGTCTATTTCTTGTTTGAATATCTGCATTAACTCAATCTGTTCCTTTAGTTTATTGTCAAGTGTAGCAAAGTTATTTTTCTCCTCCTCAAAGCAAAAGATTCATAAAGCGCAATGAGC
Organism: Bufo gargarizans; assembly: GCF_014858855.1. NCBI lineage: Eukaryota > Metazoa > Chordata > Amphibia > Anura > Bufonidae > Bufo > Bufo gargarizans. Next base: position 216,219 of record NW_025334525.1, read on the forward strand.
TTTGTGTGGCTTCTGTCTCCCATTTACCAGCAAATACTGGCGGTCAAACATTACTTCTCCTGACCAACAGGACACAAATTAGAATCTATAGACTGTGTGTGTGTGTGGGGGGGGGGAGTATATACAGTCAGGTCCATAAATATTGGGACATCGACACAATTCTAACATTTTTGGCTCTATACACCACCACAATGGATTTGAAATGAAACAAACAAGATGTGCTTTACCTGCAGACTGTCAGCTTTAATTTGAGGGTATTTACATCCAAATCAGGTGAACGGTGCAGGAATTACAACAGTTTGCATATGTGCCTCCCACTTGTTAATGGACCAAAAGTAATGGGACAATTGGCTTCTCAGCTTCTCCATGGCCAGTTGTGTGTTATTCCCTCATTATCTCAATTACAATGAGCAGATAAAAGCTCCAAATGTGCTATTTGCATTTGGAATCTTTTGCTGTCAACTCTCAAGATGAGACCCAAAGAGCTGTCACTATCTGTAAAGCAAGACCTCATTAGGCTGAAAAAACAAAACAAACCCATTAGAGAGATAGCAACAACATTAGGCGTGGCCAAAACAACTGTTTGGAACATTCTTAAAAAGAAGGAACGCACCGGTGAGCTCAGCAACACCAAAAGACCCGGAAGACCACGGAAAACAACTGTGGTGGATGACCGAAGAATTCTTTCCCTGGTGAAGAAAACACCCTTCACAACAGTTGGCCAGATGAAGAACACTCTCCAGGAGGTAGGTGTATGTGTGTCAAAGTCAACAATCAAGAGAAGACTTCACCAGAGTGAATACAGAGGGTTCACCACAAGATGTAAACCAATGGTGAGCCTCAAAAACAGGAAGGCCAGATTAGAGTTTGCCAAACGACATCTAAAAAAGCCTTCACAGTTTTGGAACAACATCCTATGGACAGATGAGACCAAGATCAACTTGTACGAGAGTGATGGGAAGCGGAGATTTTGGAGAAGGAAAGGAACTGCTCATGATCCTAAGCATACCACCTCATCAGTGAAGCATGGTGGTGGTAGTGTCATGGCATTGGCATGTATGGCTGCCAATGGAACTGGTTCTCTTGTATTTATTGATGATGTGACTGCTGACAAAAGTAGCAGGATGAATTGTGAAGTGTTTCGGGCAATATTATCTGCTCATATTCAGCCAAATGCTTCAGAACTCATTGGACGGCGCTTCACAATGCAGATGGACAATGACCCAAAGCATACTGCAAAAGCAACCAAAGAGTTTTTTAAGGGAAAGAAGTGGAATGCTCTGCAATGGCCAAGTCAATCACCGGACCTGAATCCGATTGAGCTGCATTTCACTTGCTGAAGACAAAACTGAAGGGAAAATGCCCCAAGAACAAGCAGGAACTGAAGACAGTTGCAGTAGAGGCCTGGCAGAGCATCACCAGGGATGAAACCCAGCGTCTGGTGATGTCTATGCGTTCCAGACTTCAGGCTGTAATTGACTGCAAAGGATTTGCAACCAAGTATTAAAAAGTGAAAGTTTGATTTATGATTATTATTCTGTCCCATTACTTTTGGTCCCTTAACAAGTGGGAGGCACATATGCAAACTGCTGTAATTCCTGCACCGTTCACCTGATTTGGATGTAAATACCCTCAAATTAAAGCTGACAGTCTGTAGTTAAGGCACTTTTTTGTTTATTTTAAAATCTATTGTGGTGGAGTATAGAGCCAAAAATGTTAGAATTGTGTTGGTGTCCTAATATTTATGGACCCGACTGTAGTGTGCGGGATATAGTGTGAGGCAGGAAAATGAATGTGCATGAGAGATTTTTCTGCTATCCATACATGCTACAGACATAGTGGTGTGATGTCAGATAAAGTGTTCCTAAATATTTGTGATAGTGAAAATATACTAATATTTTTCACAATGCATACAAATTCACATTTTATCTTGTTTGAGTAGATATTAATATCTACTCAAACAAGATAAAATGTGAATTTGTATGAATTGCGAAAAATATTAGTAAATTTTCACTATCACGACTATCTAGGAACACTTTATCTGCATATAAATACATTTAAAAACAAGCATGTGATATGTAACACAGTGCTGTAATGTTGAATTACTTACAGTGATCAGGAGATCTAACTCGACGTCTGTAAAATTACTTCTGACCATTTTTTTCAGACTACTTCCAAACCGAATGTTTGAAAACGCTCGCAAGACTAAGCCACTCCTATATATGCGCATGCAAACACGAATATTTCAATGATGATTTATCACGATAATAAACCATTGCACGAATATAACAAAGTCATGAATTCGCAAATATATCACGAATATTTGGCGAAATATTTGTGGAATATCTCGAATTCGAATATGGCACCTGCCGCTCATCACTAATGAGAAGGAGAGGGAGAAAAGTAGGGAGAAAATAGCTTGGGGGTTTGGGACTGGGATGGGGTATTGGAAGTGGGATGGGGGATATGTCTGAGGTGGAGGATAAGGCTGGGGCGGTGTTGCACTTGCCACATGATGCAGTCCACTTGTCTTCTGGCCTCAAACAGCTGGTCGAGCGTGAACTGTTCTATCACGGGGAGTAACGATATCAAATAGTAATGCACCGGACTCATTTGGGACGCCAACACTGCCCCCTCCTAAAAAAAGCCACAAATTATCCTCCAAAGTGGCAACTCTATTTGTGAATCCCATCAAGGACTCGTAAACTAGCCTTGTGAGATCCTCGTAGTCCGCCTGATGGCTCCTACCTGTCCTCTGGCGACGCATGAGGGCCTCAAAAAGTGGGGCTAATGTGACCATCGTTGCGTCACCAAAAGGGCAAGGTAGGGGAACATTGAGGTCCTGACCAGTTGCTTGAGCTGGATGAGAGGGACCCGCAGTGGTCGGCAAATTCAGGGACCACCTCCTGGGGAACTTCGGGTGCCCGAGTACTGCTTGCTGTTCTGTAAAGAAAAGGAGAAAAAAAAAAAACACAATTAGTAATTGTATTTCAGTGGAGAACCTCTGGATAGGAGGTGAGCAAAGCGACTTCTGATGCTACACAGGAAGGTGCATTGCAAAAAAATTTCATACAAATAGTGTACATAGATAGAGCCCATACATTCTATTAGTGTACAGAGAAGTGTTTATGTACAGTATGATTTTTTTTTAAAGCAACTTCAGATGTATAACCTGAAGCACGCTTCGCTCATCTCTACCCCACAAAAAACCATGTGGATGTCCAAGATAGAGTGTCAAATGACAGTCTGCCTGGGCCATACACATAGATTGGAGAACATAATTCATAATTTCTATAAACATAATATCTTACCTTCACAGCTCTAGGGTTCTTCGTAGGAACCCCAAGACAGCAGAATAGCAATATGCCCGCCTTGAGGTTCCTCCCGAACCATTCGGGTGCCGAAGCTCCTCATTAAAGTATTTCTTGTAGCGGTCCCTGATTGACCGCCACCGAACCACAATTGTCGACCCTGGAACACAAAAAAAAAAAGAAAAAAAATACATAAATTGTTAACATCAAAAATGGTTTACTATTTAACCCGTAGAGGACCCACGCCGTACATGTACGGTGTAGATGTCCGAGACTTAAGGACCAGCACTGTACATGTACAGCGTAGATGTCCGTAACTTAAGGACCAGCGCCATACATGTAGGCGCTGTGATTGGCGGGTGCAGGAGATGCGCCCGCCCGATCTGCAGTATGGGTCCAGCAGTCACTGATAGCCGGACCCCTGCTGCATGCTTGGGCATTGGTGAAATCACTGATGCCGGCGCATTAATCCTGAATGTGCTGCGGTCAGCGCTGACCCCGGCACATGCGATGTCCTCACGGGTATCGGAGCTGCTATTGGGTCCCTGTGCTGCCGTGACAGGGACCAGATGGCATGGAAGGCAGCGTGATGCCTTCCTTAGGCATCGGCGCTGCCTTCCAGGGGAGAGCCTGTGAGATCCAGCCCCCTGGATCTCACAGGCAGGAAACTGTATGTGTAATGCACACTGTATTACAGTTAAAGCCAATGCATTCCAATACAAAAGTATTGGAATGCATTGTAAAGGGGATCAGAGCCCCAAAAGTTGAAGTCCAAGAGTGGGACAAAAAAATAAAGTTAAAAATAAGTTTTCAAAAAAATAAAATAAAAATTTCCTTTTGCCAAAATAAAGGGGAATTTTTTTGTTGTTGAAAAAATAGGGAAAAAAAAAGTACACATATTAGGTATCGCCACGTCCGTATCGACCGAATCTATAAAACTAACACATGACCTAACCCCTCAGATGAACACCGTCAATTTTTTTAATAAAAACTGTGCTAAATAAACCATTTTTTGGTCACCTTACAACACTAAGGCCCTTTCACACGGGCGAGTATTCCACGCGGGTGCAATGAGTGAGGTGAACGCATTGCACCCGCACTGAATCCTGACCCATTCATTTCTATGGGGCTGTGCACATGAGCGGGGATTTTCACGCATCACTTGTGAGTTGTGTGAAAATCGCAGCATGCTCCTCATTGTGCGTTTTTCACACAACGCAGGCCCCATAGAAATGAATGGGGTTGCGTGAAAATTGCAAGCATCCGCTAGCAAGTGAGGATGCGGTGCGATTTTCACGCACGGTTGCTAGGTGACGATCGGGATGGGGACCCGATCATTATTATTTCCCCTTATAACATAGTTATAAGGGAAAATAATAGCATTCTGAATACAGAATGCATAGTACATTAGGGCTGGAGGGGTAAAAAAAAAAAAAAAAAATGTAACTCACCTTAATCTACTTGTTCGCGCAGCCGGCATCTCTTCTGTCTTCATCTGTGAGCAATAGGACCTTTGATGACGTCACTACGCTCATCACATGATCCATCACCATGGTGATGGATCATGTGATGGACCATGTGATGAACGCAGTGACATCATCAAAGGTCCTATTGCTCACAGATGAAGACAGAAGAGATGTCGGCTGCGCGAACAAGTGGATTAAGGTGAGTTACATTTATTTATTTTTTTAACCCCTCCAGCCCTATTTTACTATGCATTCTGTATTCAGAATGCCATTATTTTCTCTTATAACCAAGTTACAAGGGGAAATAATACAATCTACACTACAACAAACCCAAACCTGAACTTCTGTGAAGAAGTTCGGGTCTGGGTACCACAGTCGGTTTTTTATCACACGCGTGCAAAACACATTGCACCTGCGCGATAAAAACTGAACATCGGAACGCAATCGCAGTCAAAACTGACTGCAATTAGGTATCTACTCGCGCGGGTTTGCCGCAATACACCGGGACGCATTCAGACCTAATCCGGACATGCCCGTGTGAAAGAGGCCTAAAAGTCCAACACCAGGCGATCAAAAAGCCGTATACCCCCCCAAAATAGTACCAAACTAACAGTCACCTCATCCCGCAAAAAATGAGCCCCTACCTAAGACAATCGCCCAAAAAATAAAAACTATGGCTCAGAATATGGAGACATTAAAACATAGTTTTTTTGTTTCAAAAATGCTGTTAGTGTAAAACAAGTAAATAAAAAGTATACGTATTAGGTTTTGCCGTGTCCATAACAACCTGCTCTATAAAAATACCACATGACCTAACCCCTCAGGTGACCACCGTAAAAAATAAAAACGGTGTAAAAAAACCCATTTTTTTGTCACCTTACATCACAAATAGAGTAATGGCAAGCGATCAAAAAGTAATGCACCCCAAAATAGTGCCAAACAGTCATCTCATCCCGAAAAAAAAATTGCCCCTACACAAGACAGTCGCCAAAAAAAAATAATAAAAAAAATACGGCTTTTAGAATGTGGAGACACTAAAGAACATTTTTTTCAAAAATGCTTTATGTAAAACCGAAAAAACAAACAAACAAGTCATATTTGGTATTGTCGTGCCCGTAACAACCTGCTCTATAAAAATACCACATGATCTAACCTGTCAGATGAATGTTGTCAATAACAAAAAATAAAAATGATGCCAAAACAGCTATTTCTTGTTACGTTGCCTCACAAAAAGTGTAATATAGAGCAACCAAAAATCATATCTACCCTAATATAGTATCAATAAAACTGCCACCTTATCCAGTACTTTCTAAAATGGGGTAACTTTTTTGGAATTTCTACTCTAGGGGTGCAACAGGGGGGCTTCAAATGAGACATGGCAGCTTAAAATTATCCCAGTGAAATCTGCTTTTCAAAAACCATATGGCGTTCCTTTCCTTCTGCGCAATACCGTGTGCCTGTACAGCTGTTTACAACCACAAATCGGGTGTTTCTGTAAACTACAGAATCAGGGCCATAAATAGAGTTTTGTGTGGCTATTAACCCTTGCTTTGTAACTGGAAAAAATGGATTCAAAAGGAAAATCTGCCCAAAAAAGTGAAATTTACAGAAGACAACAGACCTACGAAAATATTACAAATCTGACCAGTGTCACTTTAAGTGGTGATAACTTTAACACACTTTGACTTATCCAGGCCATTCTGAGATTGTTTTTTTGTCACATATTGTACTTCATGACACTGGTAAAATGAAGTAATAAAAAAAAAAAAAATTTATTTATAAAAAATAATCCCCCAGAAGAAGGCATCCTAGCCGAAACGCACGTGGGGTTCGTGGCTCTCCTGAGTTTGGACTGTCTTTATTATATTGGTACGTAATGTTATAGTGTGAGGCTACTTTTTGCTTTGTTAGCTAATGGTTCTGCAGCATGATTCAGCTATGTCTTTTTTAGTGCAGGAATCGATCTTTGTGATGTTTCTGATGCTTTGATTGTATCTATCTAGATATAGTCACTCAGTTGATCGATTTCTAGGGTGCATATATTTGTATGTGCGTGTCCTTGCACTGCTCCACTTTTGGGGCACTAGTAGTTATTTTCATCTGCCCCTGAGGCACTAGTCCCTCTTCCCATGAGGGGCTGGGTCTGTGCGCTATACACATGTATATCCTAATTTGATGCACTGGCAGTGGAGATACATGCGTATATATCAGCATAAATTGTGGACACCAATGAATATTCAAGAGGAGGCGGGCGGGGGATCGCGATCCCGCCTGCCGCACCGCCCGCCTCCCGCACTGCCTGCAACCCCCCCTGCACCACCCGCGGCATAAAATCATTCAGGGGTGCAGGGGGGGGGGTGAAAAAAATCTACATTTTCGGCATTTTTAAGTTTCTGATTCCCGCTGTCCCTAAAACTGCAGAAAGCGCAGCAAACCGCAGGTCTGAGTTGACCTGCGGTTTGCTGCGATTGCCGACATAGGGGGGGTCACTTGGTACTGGATCCGGCATTAATACATTTCCATGGAAATGAATGCCGGATCCGGCATTCTGGCAAGTGTTCCGGAATTTTGGACGGAGAAACAACCGCAGCATGCTGCGGTATTTTCTCCGGCCAAAAGACGTAAAGGGACGGAACTGAAGACATCCTGATGCATACTGAACTGATTGCTTTCCATTCAGAATGTATTAAGAGAAACTGATACTTTTTTTTTTCCGGTATTGAGCCCCTATGACGGAACTCAATACTGGAAAACTTTAACGCTAGTGTGAAAGTACCCTAAGTTTCCTTTTCCAGCCTGGGATCGGGCTGTTCTCCTCAAGACCATGGTTGAATCTCCATTTGAGCCTCTTACAGAAGCACCACTAAGGTTTGTATTTTGGAAGGTTTTATTTCTGGTGGCAACTGCATTAGCCAAGAAAGTGTCAGACTTTGCGAGCTCTATTGTGTAAAGAGCCATATCTGAAAGTACATTAAGGTTGATGCCATATTTCCTAACAAAGGTTTCATCTGACATGAATGTAAATTAAGAAATTAATCTTCTATCAGAATCCTCAAGCAGCTGAACAAGACAAGCTTCATCTTCTGGTCATTAGAGTAGCAGGGTCCTTCAGGTCAGCTGACCAGCTGTTTATAGAGAAGTATAAAAGCCAGCAAGCCTACACTGCTACATCAAGAAAACTATTAAGTCCGCTTCTTAATCTCAGGTACTCCACTTACCAGGTAGAGTTAAAGCACACTCAACTCAGTCCACTCAGTCGCTTGGGCAAGAAAAAAAAAGAAAAAAAAGTGGAGAAAATCTGCAGGTCCTCTACATGGTCTTCTACATGAACCTTTACAAGACATTACAAACTTGATGTATCTGCTGTTTGAGATTCATCTTTGATAGACAAGTGCTTATTAAGGCTGAATCTTCTACTCCCCCCTGTTTAATACTGCTTCTTATATTCCTTTGTGTTGTGCTGCCTGAAGGACGTTAAGAAAAATCTAAATTTGCTTACTGAAATGTATCTTTCCTTGAATCCAAAGGCAGCACAAATATCCCTTCCTGAAAAAGACATCGCTTAGGAATAGAACATGTCTGCCTAGTGGGTGTGCACTCCTTTATAGAGGGGGGGGGGGGGGGTAATTAGTCTGATTTACTAATGATTTGTCTTTTGTCCTAGTTGGGAGGAGCAAGACATTAACCCTGTGTGTGCTGCCTTTGGACTCAAGAAAAGATACTGTCACGGTGGGGAGTGGGGGAAAACCGTATAATGAAAGGAATACAGGAAGTAACCAGGCCTGTAAGCAAGGATAGGGAAGATGAAAACCTCCAATACAACCCTTATCCTAGCCCTGATCTCCTGACCGTATGAGCGCCCACTAATGGTGGAAGGACTCATACACTGGAACCTGGGCCCTACTGACCCGAACAATCCCTAGCATAAGGGTCAGGAATAGGAGACTACCAACTCCTCAAGGACACAGATGAACTGGAGTCTCCACAGGTCAAACAACCAAAGACAAAGGGAAAAACAACATAACTAATATCATGTACATGACCCCTTGTATATGAAACAACATCAGAAAGTAAACTACTCTTACTGTCATGTTCTAAAGTGGGTCTACCTGGCCCCTAGAATACCACAACAGTAAGAGAGACAAGACAGTGAGCCCTCAACAGAATAAGCAGGTAAAAACGCAGAGACCCGAATCTCACCTGGGTAACAGGTTTGGGAAACAAGACACTTACCTGCCGCTGCAACAGGATGATGGCAGCTCACTGACTTGACTATTGGTTCACCCCTCTGGGAAACCATAAAGCTCCCTTCCGGAGGAATAACACATAGGGAAACGTCTTGCATATTGTACATGATAGGACAAACAACACCAACAGACCAGACATGTAACTACAACAAGGCGTACAACATACCCTGAATGCAAACCCACACCAAACATACAAGTGAGGTAGGGTACAAGAAGGATACAAAAGGAAGACAATTTATGTCCAACAAGGTGGCCTTCAAGGACTGGGCAGCTTCACCCAGGAAAGGAGCAGAGCTCCATCACCAAACAAGGCTGGAGTACAACTGACTCAAGCTTGGAAGCCACAGGTAAAATAAATCTCGTGGCCATACCCAGGACACACCTCAATTCCCACCAGCTAGATTCACTTGTGATGTCACATCTGTTAATTAACCCCTGAATAATGCCAACATGAAGTCAGTGCCCAAGTGATGTTCATATATGTGTTTCATATGTATCCTGCCTCCTGCTTTATTACCCGCAGAGCATGAATGGAGACATGCTGGTGAATTGTTAGTATTTTGTACATCTCAGATAAGTTCTGACCAGTAGGTCTTCAGCTTGTTTAGGCTCTGCTTAAACATTTTATTAGATTTTCTTAATACATAACAATAAATCCAGGTGTGAGGAATTATAGGAGTATAAATAATAATAAAATATGCAATTGTGCTTTGCGCACCTCCTCACCAGTTACTGACCCAGCTCCTCTGTCCAAAAAGGCCCAAACTGTGTGGTGTAGGGGAGGGGAAATGGTCGCCCCAGGATCTGCAGCTGCTTCCTCCCCTGTTTGGGTCTCAGACCCTACCATGGAACTTATATGGACAGATCATCCAACGGCTACTCATATCTCTGCTGCCTTGCTACCTACTATGAGTCCCTCAGCTGAGACCACTCCTAGGCCAGTTCTTCCACCTCCAGAAGAAGCAGTTAAATTGTTGGATGGCCACCCTGAACGGAAAGCCTTATTGGCTCTGCTCCCCACTAAACAAGATATGATTTGCAACCTGTACAGTCAGATATTTCTACTCTGCAGGAGAAGGTCACAGCACTAGTCATTTAAAGCAACTGTCCAAGAGCTCCAAGGCTGAGCTTTAGCCTCTAAGCAACATCAACTACTCCTTGGTGATCATCTGGATGACGTAGAGAATAGAAAATGGAGAAATAACATCCCTGAATCTATACGTCCGGCGGACTCAATGCCAACACTCTTACACATCTTTAACTCTCTGCTGGGCAGGCCTACTAGTAGGCACATTGAGATTGACAGAGCACTTAGGGTGCTCCGTGCTAAAAGCCAAGACCCTGCCAGGCCCCGTGATGTCATATGTCACATACACTATTATGCTGTCAAAGAAGAACTAATGTCTAAAGCCCGTGCTACTCCAGCAATTTCTTTTGATTAATTATCTGATAAAAGGATATGTCCTCAAGATAAAAAATCAGCGATCTGAAGGATATAGAATATTTTTTAAAAATCACATAAAAATATAAAAAACATCCTGCATGATATGATAATTGGATATGCGGATGTGCATAGCTACATTTATGGGAAAAAAATATCACAGAAAATAATGCACTAACACATATGACACAGTGAGAGGTTTGGTCTGGGAAAACAGGTATTTTCCTCCCAGCATGTGCTGCTGGGCTGATTTACAGCCAGGTGAGGTCAAATACCAGACCAGATTTTAAATGCTGGTCCGGGTTTTGGCAACACCTGGCTGTCCTTAAATAGGCAGCTGGGGTCAGAAGCCAGGTCTCTGTGTTGGGATCTGGGAGCCTTGTGTCTGGAAGAAGGCTTGCTACCTGTTTGGTGTGGAAACAGGTTGGTGCTGCTATCAGCAAGGACTCTTTGAGGCAGAATTTCCGCATGGTGTGAATTACCACCAACACCGCAAGGTGACTTTTTGTTTGAATATGACTGCTTGTTTAGTCACTTGCCTAAAGTGTGAATAAAACACTGAACTGTTTGATCCAAAGAACCTGTTGTTGCCTCAATACTGCGTCCGCTAATCCTGTCTACCAGAACGAGTCCCCACATACAATAGATACAAACATTATATATGGACTAAGCCCTCATTCTGATATGATATATACATATTATAAAGTCTGAGACTCAAACTACCTCAAAGAAGGACATTAGAGTTTCCTGCAGCCCCTCAAAAGTCATTGTAAACTTCAACCCTGTCCAAATAGAATTAGGTACCTGAAAGAAAGACATTGGGGTTTTCTGTGGCCCCTCCTAGATGCAAAATATATTGTCTATGAATCTCCTGAAAATCACTGGATAAATATATTTCTCCTCAAAGTTTGTTCAAAACTCCACATTTTCATCTGTCTTACTGTTATAGGAGATTTAATCAGTCTGTTAATTGTGTCGGTGACATGCAGAGACCCGGTCCGCAGGGGAAACATGAGAGGCTACGGTGGGCCGATGGGGGGTTTAGTTCATGTACTCACGGTTAGCAGAGCCTCTCTAGGCTGGCGTGCAGTGATGGGGAAGACATCACTAAATCCTCCGGGGCACTCTCTATTGCAGGGAACACCAGCCAGATGGAAGTTGAGGTGCCCTTGATGGTATTATAGGTGTTTAAGGTGCTTTGGTGGCTGGGCCCCTGTGTTCGTGATGCTAGCACTGTAAGGTGCAAATGTTGAGAGTAGTAGTAGAAAGGATGAGGAGTCAGTTGTAAAACAGTTGAACATTTACTGAATCAATAATCTCAGGACAGTTGTTACAGTTCATCAATATAGCAAAGGTTATAATCCAGATGTTACTTTAGCTGTAATTCCTTAATACAGGTCTGGAAATTGTCAGTTGAGGTCTCTTAATATTTTGGCTTTAACAGGCAGAATGACAATTTTTGCTTAAGTAGTTTTGAACTAAGTCCACTTTCTAGCACTCAGGTACTGAATATAATGGTTTCCTTACTTTTATATTGAGCAATCCAATAAGGGCGTTCTCCCTCGTGACAGGCAAACTCTCTGCTACATTATTTGATGCAGGATGCTCTCCTGAAATATTCAGGTCCACTATGTCCCAGAAGGCGTTTAGTGGTAAAGGATAATTCTGCACACTAGTTAATCAGTTGTATCCAGGTACCATTAAGTTTCACTGGTGCTGGTGAACTCCCTTGGCTAGACTCAGCTCTAATCTTCACTAGACTTGCTTTATATTCATACTTAGACATACTGTCTAAGGCTGGGCTGCAGTAAACTCTTGGTTTGTCCTCTCCAGGCTTGATCAGGGCCCAGAGGAAAGAAAGGCAGCTACATTTTGGACTGAGCCTGCTTTGCTCCTCCATACACTTCCTTCTCCTCTCTCTCTCTCAACTTGAACTACTTCCTTCCACTTTCTCCTACTCTCTCTTTCCCTTAAGTCAGCAAACCCCAAGCTATATAAAGTATGTGGCGCCAGCACCACCTAGGGGAGAAAAGATGTAATGACAATGCCAGCCTGAAATCAGGAAAATACAATACATTAAATATGACAGTTAGCAGCAAAAGTTTAAAGTGCCCACATATAGCACATAGTGGGACACTGCAGACATAACGCCTTTTTTGGGAGGGAGATAAATCATATCTGCATCCGTGACATGGAAATACAATAGTTACTCTTTCTGTTAATTCTGTCAGTGACCTATAGACATTTTTGGGGATGCAAAACACTTCATTTGCACCTGTGGCACATAAATACAATTGTTTACATGTCAGCAAATTTGATGGGTGACTGAGAAAAATTAGGAGAGCATCAAATAAGGGACGTGCCCGCGTCGTGGTGCTGCTGGTGGAGCTTCTGCTGTAAGGAGAGGACGTTGTCGATCTGTGCCAGCTACGTGCACAAATGAAACACCCTGCTCTGGTGCACGCAGGCGACAGGACGTTCTGCCTCATTTTGTAGGCCCAAATACCGCTCTATAAATGGTGAGGCCAGAACAAGTAGAGGCGGTAGTACATTGGATGACTGACAGTGCCTCCAGTTCCTTCACATTGTCTCCCACCCTGTCCCCTGAGGAAAGTGCAGAGATGGCACCGGCGGCCCACGGGTCAGCCAAGCAGTCTGAGCCCCAAGTCATGCAGCAGGCGATAGTGGAATTTCAACTGCAGCACACACAGGTGAGTTGCTCTGTGGAACAGCACCACTTCACCGCCGAGTGGGCTCCATATGGGACGTGTGTGCAGTTTCGCGCTGTTTCGAGTACTCTACCAACATGGCCAGCACCAATGGCACCGTCTTCAGCGTTACTATCCCACTTCTATGTCTTTTTGAAAAAATGCTTAGGGAGATGATGGATGAGGATGTGGCACAGAAGGAAGAGGAGACGGAACAGGGATCATTTCCACGGTTATCAGGCCATGCGTCCACAGGTGGTTCCTGCACCCGCAGTGGCCAGGTACACAACTGTCCAGCCAGGGCACAGTTTTGGAGGATGAGGAGGATCCAGATTCACAGCAAGGTGGCACCCAAATCAGCTCACGGGCATCACTGGAGCGTGGCTGGGGGGATACAGAGGACACAGACGATACACCTCCCACTAAGGACAGCTTGTCGATGCCTCTGGGCAGCCTGGCACACAAGAGCGACTACATGCTTCTTCCATGTTTACCAAGGTTACCCGGACTACGACGTCCTATGTCATCTGGAGGTCCCGCCAACACCTATATGTTTTGTGATTTAATTCATATTATGGTTGATAAAGGTCGAAACGCGTCCCTGTTATAACAATATCTGTGAATAATAAAATAGTTTCATTAACTAAAGAGACTGAGTGTCGGGATTCCTTCTATATTGTACTGGGACTGATCCCACCACGTGCACCGCGGAGTTCCGCTGATACCAGAGAGAACAAGAGCCCTGACTACCGACCAGGACCTGCCCAGTATCTGCTGCACTGCCAGAGCTGAAGGACCTGCGGTGATGTCACCGTCATGTGATCAGTGCAGGGGGCGGGGCTCAAAGGGTCATGCAGTGATCACATGACAGTGATGTCATCACAGGTCCTTATCAACTTCTTTGTTGCTGAGCTCCAGCTCCTCCAGTTCTCTCCTCTTCTCCTGTATGACCACCAAGGATGGACAGGAAGGAGATCAGCAGAAGAATATTAGACCTCACCTTGGAGATCATCTCCCTGCTGAGCGGAGAGGTAAACTTTTCTAGATTTCTCTCCTCTTTATTGTATTCTGTAACAAGTCAGACATCGGGAAGGAGAATCCATCATAGGAAGTGATAGGAAGAGTCCAGGGTCCTGGAGAACGGCCTCCAGACCTTCCAAGTGACGGATAACCTGAAGATCAGCCCCCAGTATGGTGAGTGATGTGTCATGTGACCAGTGACCAATAGTCATGTTGTAGGAGCCATGAGAAGGTAAGTAGGCACGTTGTACCAGGAGGAAAGAGCCGGGAACAAGATGATGAGATGGCGGAGTGCGGCCTGGAGGGAGGATTTCTACCATTGTTCTGACATCTGTATAGACACTTAGAAGATGACAGTAGGCGGAGAGACCATGATTTACTTAGGATACTTTCCTCCTGGGTACAACGTGCCTACTTACCTTCTCATGGCTCCTACAACAAGACTATTAGTCACTGGTCACATGATACATCACTCACCATACTGGGGGCTGATCTTCAGGTTCTCCGTCACTTGGAAGGTCAGGAGGCCGTTCTCCAGGACCCTGGACTCTTCCTATCACTTCCTATGATGGATTCTCCTTCCCGATGTCTGACTCCTTCCCGGATCCGGCATTAAAAATACTGCAGTGCCGGATCTCTCCTATTGGTCTGCGAATGCGCAGACCGGTAAAAATGTGAAAAAAATATATAACGGATCCGTTTCTCCGGATGACATCCGGAGAGACGGATCCGTTCTTGCAATGCATTTGTGAGACGGATCCGCATCCGGATCCATCTACAAATGCTGTCAGTTTGCCGGATTACTCTGCCGCAAGTGTGAAAGTAGCCTTAAAGAGCATCTGTCCGCAGGGTCAACCATAATAAACCAGACATACTGCCTGGTGGGGTTGATCCTGCTGATTAAACTGATCCTGTCTTGTGAAAATCGGTTGTGGTGTTCCTGAGGAAAAAAGACATTTATTCTTTATGCCAGTGAGGTCTTCAGTGCACTGCAGGCGGGGCCTAGCCTCTCTGGACACCTCCCCTTTCAAGTGCTGGCCATGCACCTCAGTGTACCGACACCCTACCAGGCAGTATACCGGGGTTATAAGGACTGACCCTGCTGACAGATGCTTTTTGAGAATGATTTACCCTCTCGCCCATAATGGCACCCATGGAGAGGAAACCCCCCCCTCTGAAAAATAAAGAGAGTCCTTCCTCTCAACACCTCAGCTTAGGTTTTGTGTCCATCTGATAGGTTACATGTTCCATGGCTAGGAATCGCTTCTTCAGGGCTGTGGATCTTCGGTGTTGGAGTTTAAGGTGGGGTTCCCTGAGGTCTCTGCTGGGAGCACCCTCTAGTCATGGGCAGGGTTCCACTCCTAAGCTGGTGCTTCCGTCTACCTCATCGGTGTGGTCGACCATGTTAGATCATCTGGGAGAGGAAGGGAGTGAGATGGCTTCCTCCTTTGCATTCCACAGTGGCACGCAGAGTGCTATAGAGCAGGGCTCAGTGGTGGTGACTAACGTCTGCCAGTCCACAGCCTATTCTAGGCTGGAACCTTGATGGCTCCTTCAACTCACTATCAAGAAATCTGAGACAGCAGGGGAAGGAGCTGGATGAAGTGACCAGAGTGATACAAGGCCTTCCAGTCCGGTACATTGGTGGATTTTCTTACAAATCCCACAGTAAAGAAGGTGCTGTGTAAAAAGAAACTGTCACAAGGATATCCCAAGAATTTATGTTCCTCTCATTGATAATGTAGTAGTGGAGAAGTCTTCATCGCTAGCTAGTCTCTGGTATTAAATAGCTAGTTAAGACTGAAGATAAGTTTTACTTTAGTCGTTTTAAAGCTATGTATGACGGTCCTTTTACCTCCTCGTGTTGTGATGATAACGGAGATCAGGAGGAAGGTGAATATTTTTAAATGGGGGACGCCTCTTCAGAAGATGAAGATATGGGGCAGAAGAACAGTTAGAACCACCATGGGCCTTGATGACGTTAAAGAATTCAAGAGTTTTATGTTTGAGGGACCTAGGAAGCTGCACCATTTTTTTATCCATAAAAAGTGGAGTGGAGGAACCTGGACAGAAAATCTTTTACATCCAGGATTCTTAAGAGAAAATACCCCTTGGATAAGGAGAACCCTATGACATGCGATAGAGACCCTAGAGTAGATTATTCTGTTGTTGACATGGTTAAAAAGAGTTTCCTTACTTTCGAGGGCTTGGGAACCCTGACACTATGGACTAAAAGCTCTTAGAAAGATATGGGAGGTTTCTATAGGTTCTTTGAAGCCTTCCATAGCTTCCGCATGTGTTGCCTGTTTTCCTCATAGTTTGGTTTGCTTAGTTAACCAACCATATTACAGAGAAGAAACCTAGAGCAGGGGTGTTGTTAGGTCATAACATTCGGGGCTGGAGCTCCGGATGTTTTGTCCAGTGCCCCGAATGTTTATGCTGGTGGTATTTTTTATTTTTTATTAGGCTATTCCTAGCCGTCTGGGCAATCCCACAGATCATCCCCCAACCCCCCTTGTACTTGTTCCGCTACTTGCAGGCTGCGTGGACATGAGTTAAGAACTTCAGTCACTTCGGTCCACAATTCTGTTCTGTGGCGCGTGATCCCGTGAGACCCACCGCGGTTGGTCACAGGTCTCGCGGGATCACGCGCCGCAGAACAGAATTGCGAACCGAAGTGACTGAAGTTCTGAACTCATGCCCGTGCAGCCTGCAAGTAGCGGAACAAGTACAAGGGGGGTTGATGGGTTCCAACTTCTGTGATTAGTTTATAGTTGGGGGTTTGCTTAATTTTAAATTAGGCTGACCATAGGTTAGGATGATCTTGTCCAGACGGCTAGGCCCTTCACTGTAGTTATCAACCCCTTTCAGCAGTCCCCCTTCACTGAAGAGGGGACTGCTGAAAGGGGTTAATAACTACTGTGAAGGCCCCCCCGGTAGTGATAAGGGCGTGGCTTCATGGGGTGGGGGAGTGGCTTCGCATGGGCTCGTGCCCCGGATGTCTTCAGGCCCTAGCAGCGCCCCTGCCCTAGAGACCAGATCTTCTCCTCCCTTCCAGCTCTAGGCAAGGCTATTGAATTTTTAGCTGACGCTTCGGTTGACCCTGTCAGGTTTCCGCTAGGGCTGCTACCTTTTTACTTTCAGCTAGAAGGGCTATTTGGCTTAGGTAGACTGTGTGTGATTCCTTCCACAGGAAATTTTTAGTTTGGTTCTGTTCTAGATAACTTATTAAAAAAAGTTGCTGATTGGAAAAAGAGTTTTGCCAATCTGTGGAGTCAGGGAGATGCATTTAATTCCTGTAGGCTTGTTATGGGTAGAAAGCAGGATTCCTCTCCAGGATCTTAACCTAGTACTTAATGTCTTTAGCAGGTTCCCTCTTTGTACCCTTGGGTTCTATCCCTATCAGTAGGGTCGAGCGAATCGGGTTTGGATTGCTGTATCTAAACCTGATCAGTTTAAAACCTTTGTTAATAGTATGGGCCCCGTCTTACTGTAAAATGTATGACCTCCGCGGGGGTCTTTCCAAAGTTTCAGCAAATATCGCAAGACTTACTTCGTCTCGCTTCTATGATGTGTCAGTTCATTTACTGGCATAGATTACTATATCGAAATACTAAGCCCAACTTAGCTTTGTGCTTCATTAATAAAGCCGAGATCAGGTTTGTATTTTGATACAGTAACTTATTCCAATAAACCAAATCACACGTGATAGAAGCGAGACGAAGTAAATCTTGGGATATTTGCAGAAACTTTAGAAAGACCTCCGTGGAAGCCATACATTTTACAGTAAGACAAAGCCCCTATTATTAAGGTAGTTTTAAAAAAAATCTTGTAAGGATACAGCAATCCGAACCCCAGCTATCAGGCATTTCTCCCTCAGAAGAACTTTCCTCCTGTTCATTACTCTCGCCTACTGCGTCAGTCAACTGCAGGCCTCGCTGCTTTCCCTCCCTACACTACTATCCTTGATGATAGGGTAGTAATGAAAACCCTACCTGCCGTTTTCCCTAAGGTAGTTTCCAAATTGCACAAGAACCAGGAGATCATTCTTATGTCCTTTTGTGACAATCCTTCTAATCTCAGCGATGTGTCTTGCCATTGCATAAATGTCAGGAGGTGACCAATTCACTACCTTGAAGCTTCCAGGGATTGAAGGAAAGCAGAGAACCAGGCCAGCAAAAGTACTACCAGCAGATGGATGAAGCAGGTTGTTTTCTTTTGGTATATGTCAGTCAGGACCTTCCTCCTCCTTCCTTTTTATGGGGCTCATTCCACAAGAGCGGTGTCCACCTCCTGGGCGGAGAGAGTGGAGGCCTCGTTGGATCAGATATGTAAGGCAGCACCTGGGCTTCCCTCAAACCTTTCTCAGGCACTATAGGTTGCAGCTTTTTCCCGTGTCTGATCTCAACTTTGGTAGGAAAGTCTTGCAGGCAGTTGTCTCCTCCCCTTCTTATTTACTTTATTTCTAGTTTATTTCTCCCTGGGTGCCCTTATGGGCGAGGAGGTAAAAGAAGGATTACACTTGCCCCTAATCGGTTTTATCAGAACTCATAGCAGCACCCCATCCATTTTTTACCTCGTCATTTTCTTTGGTATTATTTGTATTGTTCCTTAAAAAGATATAGTAAGAGTTAGTTATGTAGATTAGGAAGAACGTTCTATGTCTAACCTTGGGGTGGCTTACTAGCAAAACTGAGTTGTGGAGAGGCATGCACCGCTTTTATGTTGCAGGTTTCCTGTTCAGCAGGAGAGATCCTCTCTATGGGTTCTGGAAAAACTACTTACAGGTAAATGTAATGTATCTTTTTACATCCACAGGAGTACACAATAGTGAAGAAGACATCGGGGAACTGTGTGACTCCCATCATCCACCTCCAGGAGTCAGGAGGGCGGAGCAGGACCCCTCACCCCCTGATATATGAGCAGAAGATCCTAGAGCTCACCCACAAGATGATGGAGCTGCTGACTGGAGAGGTGACACTGCTGGGAATGCTGGGAAATTCTCCAGTAACAGCACTGGAGGGGTCTTGGTGATGACGGTGTCATTGTGTTGTCAGGTTCCTATAAGGTGTCAGGACGTCACTGTCTATTTTTCCATGGAGGAGTGGGAGTATATAGAAGGACACAAGGATCTGTACAAGGAGGCCATGATGGAGGAGCACCAGCCTCTTATATCACAAGGTAAGAGCTGTCATGTGCAGTGTGTACACGTGTGTGCAGTGACATGTAATGGAGGAGCACCAGCCTCTTATATCACAAGGTAAGAGCCGTCATGTGCAGTGTATACACGTGTGTGCAGTGACATGTAATGGAGGAGCACCAGCCTCTTATATCACAGGGTAAGAGCCGTCATGTGCAGTGTATACACGTGTGTGCAGTGACATGTAATGGAGGAGCACCAGCCTCTAATATCACAAGGTAAGAGCCGTCATGTGCAGTGTATACACATGTGTGCAGTGACATGTAATGGAGGAGGTACACAAGTTGGGCTTTTTAAACATCACGTTAGGTCCCTGCATTTGCCTTATTAGTCAGACATATTGATAGGCTCCATTCACCCGAAGGATCTTAGGTGGTTTCCTGCTGAAGTAATTCTCCTCCAGGAGCTGCTTGGGATGTCTTGGTGCGCTCTTCATTTCCTCCTTGGCCCAGTTACTAGGAAATCCCCCATAAGATGATCCATCGTCTGTCTCTCCCATTCCTGGATGATGGGTGGCTTCAATTTATCTGCTAGGGATTCCACAACTTTCCTTCTAGGTCTTCTACCCTGGAGCTGTGGTTCATCCACAGTGGGCCAGTCTCTGAGGTAGTGAGTTACTACTCAGCCACAGTTTTGTAACTCCCTTATGGTGCTCATTCTCAGTCTGTCTCTGACTTGTCGTCACTCAGTGGCACCTCTTATGCTTCCCCTGCACCAACACCTCAGTGGTCCGATTCATTTAACAGCATGTGCAGCAGAAAACTGATGCACATTAGACTGGGAATTCAATTCCAGCTCCCTAGAAGTCATAGATTTCTTTGCCGCACAGATCTCCTGAAAATGCTCCAGAATCATTATCTCTTAATAATTCAGGCACATCATACATCAGAGGGGCTCACTATATAGGAAGCATCAGTCGTACTACATCCTCCCTAGTTCGTCTA
Source organism: Bufo gargarizans (assembly GCF_014858855.1). NCBI lineage: Eukaryota > Metazoa > Chordata > Amphibia > Anura > Bufonidae > Bufo > Bufo gargarizans. The sequence goes on from NW_025334525.1 coordinate 236,556, forward strand.
CGACACAGCACACCCAATGGCACCAAAACACCCCTTATTTATAAGCTCCTCCCAGGAATAGTGTAGGGTCAGTTATAAGTGTTGTCACGTTCCCAACCGCCATCAGTGCCCCACACAGTGAAGAAACATTATGGCGTACAGGACATGATATAAGGTGGAATAGACAGAACGGGAGGTGGACAGATTCAAGCTCAGCAGACGACGGAGGGCAATGGGTAAAAGGAATCCCATAGTAACTGCCTCAGATACAAGTCCATCAGGATGGGAGCTACCTGCATCTTTCCCACTTCAGGGGAGGTAGAATACGGCTCAGGAGGAGGATTCTCATCATGTGAGGGAGGTTAGAGACATTCTCCTCATATTCATTCAGTGACCATAGCCCAGGTCTACAGACAAAGGGTGACCGGTGTATGTACTGAGAAAGGTGTAACTGTCCTTCTTATGAATCCTCCTGCATTTGAGGATGGGGGTTTCAGTGGTCTCAGAGGTTCCTGTCCAGCAGGGCGGCAGTCTCTCTCATAGAGCTTTTATGGGCTCACAGAAAATATTCAGTAGACGTCATCAGATATTTTTCTCTTTTTACATTACACCATAACGGCTCCTTAGGAGAAAGGAATTTTCTCCCCAGGGAAATGAGACTTGGAGGGGGTAAAGATGTAGAGCTTTCTCCAACACCTCGAAGTCTGGTGGAGAGGAGACTGGCAAAACTTGTTTCACTTCCTTTATGACTGTTTCCTCACTGTGAGTTCTCTAGAAATTTACCTCATATGGGGCAGTGTCATAACTTGTGCCAGAATGATGCTTTGATGCCTTTTTGGTTGGTAGAGTGCTGCAAGATGCCCCTGGCACTTATAACTGTATCCTCTTCCTCAGAATTTACTGTTGTGGAGAAGGAGTCGTCCCACTGCCTGCCATTCACCCTCATAGACCAGAGGTTACTTTGGTCTTTTGACCTGCTAGGTCCTGGGACCCTGGCCCAGGTGGTGAGGAGCACGACATTGTCATTTCACTCGGATAACTGAATGGAGAAAGTGACTTCAGATTCTGTCCGTGGTGTCTGCAGGGCAGGAGGAGAATCTGATCACCGGCTGCTGCTATTTGATTGGAGATGTCCCCATCCCATCATGGAGTGTTCTCCTTATCCAGCTGACGGCGATCTCTGATCAGATTCTTCTCTGATCCCGGCTGTTCCTGCAGGACATGGTGGTCAGTCACATCCACACACCCACTGGGGATTATGGGGGCACAGCTTTTGTGTCTGTGCTATCATGATGGACACATGTACGCCAGTGTGCAGTAAATACATGTCGCCAGTGACCTACATGTACTTCATTGTATAGGAAAGGGTTTAACATCTCTTTACTATCCCAAAATGATGCTTAACAATAACATCTACACTTTGGCGATTTTAATACAACCCCAATTCCAAACAATTTGGGTGCTGTGAAAAAAGTAAATAGAAACAGAATGCAATTATCTGTAAAACTCATAGACCCAAATTTTATTTACAATACAACACAGAACATTTAATGTATTACATTTTACTATTTCATATTTAAAAAAAAATTAACTTATTTAGAAGTTGATGGTAGAAAAGCATCTAAAAATTTTTAGTAAAGAGGCAACAAAAGTCTGGAAAAGCAAATGGTACTAATAAGAAGCAGCTGAAGGAGCAAAATGCAACTAATTCACATGACTGGGTATAAAAATAATAGGTTAGAGAGGCAGAGTCTCTCAGAAACAAAGATGGGCAGAGGTTCACCAACCTGCAGAAACCGCATCTAAAAATTGGGGAGGAAATTAAAAAGAAATGTTCCTCAATGTAAAATTGCAAAGGCTTTGAATATCCCACCATCTACAGTCTGTCATATCATCAAAAGAGTCAGAGAATCTTGAGAAATTCATGTGCGCCAGGGATAATGGCCTATATTGGATGCTTGTAATCTATAAGTGATGATTCTGTACTGGAAATCACTGCATGAGCTCAGGAACACTTCCAGAAATCACTCACAGCTCACAGTGCAATCCACAAATGCAAGTTAAACCCGAGAAGAATCCATATAGCAACATGATTCAGAAGCGCCACGTCTTCTCTGGGCCGAGGCAAAATGGAAAACTGTTCTGTGGTGGGATAAATCAAAATCTGAAATTCTATTTGGAATTCAAGGACACCGTCTCCTGCAGGCTCAAGAGGAGAGGGACAATCCAGATTTTTATCAGCATAAAGCCTACATCTCAGATGGTATAGGGCAGCATTAATGAATGGGCGTGGGCAGCCTACACATCTGGAAAGGCGTTATTAATGCTGAACAATATACAGAGGTTGTAGAACAACATCTTCTCCCATCCAGGTGTCTCCTTCAGGGAAAGCCTTGCATAATTGAGCAAGACAATATTAAACCACATACTGTGTCCATCACACCAGCATGGCTTCCCAGAAGAAGAGTCTGGATGCTGAACTTGCCACCTGCATCCAGACCTTTCACCGATAGAAATCATATGGAACATCATGAAAAGAAAAACCCAGCAAAGAAGACCAGGATCTGTGGAGCAGCTAGAATCCTACATCAGACAAGAATGGGACAACAATCCTCTACCAAAACTCCAGCAATTGGTCTCCTCACTTCCCAGACATTTACAGACTGTTGAGGGGATCCTATTGTCACGACCATGGTCATGGTCGTGACTCCTGAACTGCATGCTGTTGCCGGCGGTTTGGTTTCGTTGTTCAACCACAGGTGAGGGACGCTAGTATGTTGCCTCACTTGTGGTTGCCGCTGGCAACATGTTATTTTGTGTGTCGCAGTATAGCAGCCTGAGCTGGTGCTAAGCAGCTTGCTGCAATGTGTATGCTGTTGCACCTGGCAACCTCTCTTTATAGGTGTGCCTTTTATCGGTGTGCACGGGGTGTTATATGTTATGTGTGCACTTTCCCCTTTAAGTGGTTTCACTTCCCTGGTTGGTGTTGGAAGGGTTAATTACCTTTCCTGTGTGTGTCTGTGTGGGTGTGGCCACTTTGGGCTATAAAGCCTTTGGAGACCTGAAGCTGAGGGGTTCTTCAGCCATGCTTTGCTGGAGACATCCTCCTGGTAATTAACCATCTGCCAGTGAGGGCCACCCTTGTGGTCATAAAATGTTATACATGATGTTTAGTTGATGTTCTTTTCTCCTTCATATTTTATGCACCTATGGATCTGGGTTCCTGTGTGTTTGTGTGTGTGTGCTGTGTCCATTTATGTTTGGGTGTGGACACTAGCTTGTATTGCACGGGATCCTGTCTGTGGCAGGTAGGTGTGGAAGTACTTTTCATCCTCCTGCCATATCCATAGGCTGTTCATGTTCCTATCCCCTTGCAGCTTGGCCACTTTAGACTCCTGTTTCTCTGTGTCCAGGAGGAACGGGCTGTCTACCCAGCTCCTAGCTCAGGGATCTGCGGAGGGTGAGTAGGGATCCGAGGTTCCTGAGCATGAGCCCTCCTACCTTCAAGGTCGGCTCATGTAGCTAGGAGTCAGGGTCAGATTAGGGATGCGTTAGAAGGTGACCTGCTCCCTAATTCTGTGGTCCTGGCCAAGTAGCGACCTACCATCTTCTGGCATCGCACAGCTGAGGGTTTTCCCCATCCTCAGCCGTGACACCTATACAAGGAGACTTGGATGGGGTAAAGATGTAGAGCTTTCTCCAGCACCACAGAGCCTGGTGGAGAGGAGACTGGGAAAACTTGTTTTACTTCCTCCATGACTGTTATCTCACTGTGGGTTCTCTCTCTAGAAATTTACCTCATACGGGGTGGTGTCATAACTAGTGCCAGAATGATGCTTTGATGCCTTTTTAGTTGGTAGCGTCCTGTAAGATGCCCCTGGCACTTATAACTATATCCTCTTCCTCAGAATTTATTGTTGTGGAGAAGGAGTCATCCCACTGCCTGACATTTACTCTCATAGACCAGAGGTTACTTCGGTCTTCTGACCTGCTAGGTTCTGGGGCCTCGGCACAGGTGATGAGGAGCAGAATATTATTTTTCCCCCTGATAACTAAACCTAGAAGTGAAGGAGCTGAAAGAAGTGTCTGATCTATAGACAGATCTACAGGGGGCCATGTATTCAGTCTTCAGGGGGCCATGTGCTTGTGTCTCCACAGATGGATCCAGGAGGACAAATCCACCAGAGAGATGTCCCCGTCCTCTGTATTCCCAGGACTGTCCAGAGGAGAAGGTCCCAGAAAATCCTCAGGTAGATGGAGCTGAGCCCTATACACATCTATATAGGGGGGTCCTGCAATCATAGAGGGGTCATAGATTGTGGGGGTCTCTTATGTGGATCTGTTAGATTTCCCACCTGTCTGCTGTATTGTACTGAATTGTTACAGATGATAAATCAGGGGGAAGATCTGACTGATATTAAAGTGGAGGATGAAAAAGAGAGAATGATGGGCGATCCCCCGTGTAAGAGTGAGGTGGAGGAGGACATTCCAAGAGATGTCACAACAGGTATGGAATCATGAATGGAGAAAGTGACCTCAGATTCTGTCCTTGGTGCCTTTAGGGCAGGAGGAGAATCTGATAAAAGTGTGCAACAGACGCAGTTTACTATTTTTGTCTAGGAAAGTCTTATATGAGAGATATTTCTCATTAGAAGTTTTCTTATTCAGATATGGTATTGTTGTGTAGCCACAATAAAAACATGTTTAAAAAAGTAATGGGTCTTTGAATGTGACAATGAAATCACAAAAATAATAACCTGATCATTAAATTACAACCAAGCTGGTCAGCCTATTAGTTAAGAGGTTAGATATGTTTGGTTCTTGTGTATTAAGCTTCCTTTCTGTGTACTCCAGTCTTAAGATCCATTATTCTTAGGAAGCTCCTATGTCACATGTGATTATTGTACAGACACAGACATCTCAGTGATGATCACCTGCACTCACAGGACACATCATTAGCTCCACCTTCTTAATTCTTATTAGGATCCTCGTTCCCATCTGTCTATTCTACTACATCCTAAAGATGTCTATTGTCACGAACCAGCGGGTGTGAACCCACTATGCCACGTGTCCTACCTCCTCTAAGGGCGTTGTCTAAGTGAACCCCTCGATTCTTCACAGTACCCCTGATGGTGGGGATAGACTTTCCCGAGGGGAACACCAGATCGCTACCTCTTGAGGAGGATAGGCACATGAGGCAGCTGGTCCACGTGGACCAGGAGGTACCAGGGAAAGGTACCAGCAGTTCAGGTGTAGTCAGAGTTGTTACCAGGAGCAACAGTGCAGGACCGAAGGGTGAGACAGAGGCGTAGTCAGACAGGCAAAAGGTCAGGGCAGGCGGCACAGGTACAGGTCAGGCAATCCGGATCAGCAACAGAAGAGTCAAGGCTAGCAGGCGGGGATCAGATGGGTAGCAGAATCCAATAACACAAATACGTGTCAGGAACACAAGTGGTTATCAGAAGCCTTAGCAGAGCACAGTGACCTTGACGCTGAGGCATCTGGGAAGGGGGCTGAGCCACTTATACATGCACAGGAGGGCTAGGATAGGTCAGCAAGGTCACATGACCTAAGCCACAAAGCCCAGGAGGTGACGTGCGCCAGCCCTTAAGGAAGTGCAGCAGGAACAAACAGCAAGCATGCTGTGGCCAGGGCTGAGAGCAAACTGTGGAGCGGATCCAGAACTACAGCACCCACACAGACAGAGTCCAGAACTGCAGTGGTGAAATGGGAAGCACTGGCCGCAGATCACCGCTGAACACGGTGCCCAGAACCGTGGCAGTAAGCAGGGGAACAGCAGTGCACAGCAGCCACTGTTACAGTACCCCCGCTTACGCCCCTTCTTCTTGAGCCCACAATGAGGCAGCAACTTTTTAATCAGGCTCGGAGCATGAATGTTCTCCTCTGGTTCCCAAGACCTCTCCTCAGGACCAAAGCCTTTCCAGTCCACAAGATAGTAGGTCTTCTTGCCACGCTTCTTGATGTCCAAGATGTCTTTGACCTCAAATGTCTCGTCAGAATCTTCAGATACTGGAGTTGAAGCAGAAGGAGCCATTGAGAAGCTATTAAGGACTACTGGTTTTAGCAAGGACACGTGGAAGGCATTAGGAATAGGCAGAAAGAGAGAGGCAGACGTAACTTGTATGTCACTTTGTTAATCCTCCTCAATACTTCAAAGGTTCCAAGGAATCTAGGAGAAAACTTGCAACTGGAAACCCTTAAGTGGATGTTTTTATTGGAGAACCATGCCTTATCTCTAGACAAGAACTGAGGCGGTTGTGTTCTTCTCTTGTACGAATTTGTTTTCATGGGGGTTACTGCTTTATTGATACAGTCCTTGGTGCCACGCCAAATCTTCCAAAAATCCCTAAAAGAGGAATCCGCAGCTGCTACCCCAGAAGATGTAGGAACAGGAAGAGGAGTACGAGGGTGTTGTCCATAAGTGACAACAAATGGAAAAGATCCAGTAGACTCACTAGAGTGGTTATTATAGGAGAATTCAGCCCAAGGTAGCAATTGAACCCAGTTGTCGAGTTTGTCTGAAACAAAATGCCGGAGATAGTTCTCTAATATTTGATTGACCCGCTCTACTTGCCCATTGGTCTATGGATGGTAACTGGAAGAGAAGTCCAGCTCAATTTCGAGCAGCTGGCAAAGAGCTCTCCAGAGCTTAGAGGTAAAATGTGGAATTTATGTGGACAAGATACTGCGCCCTTTTGTAACATCTTTGCCGTCCTATATTAGGGACACTGGAGATCTACTGGGGAAATTGGAGGACTTATGTATTGAACCACACTGGTTTTTGGCCTCTGTGGATGTGGAGGCCCTTTACTCCTCCATTCCACACGAGCAAGGTCTTGCAGCAAGTAGCCACTTTCTCAAGACCAGGGGCCTACAATTCAGGCAGCACAACATCTTCACTCTTGAACTGCTAAGGTGTCACAACCAGACAGCTGAGAAGCTCTGACAGAGGCCTTTCAGAAACTCCCCCTTGAGTTTCTTTGTTGTGGTATTCAGTTCCTCATCTCGTTAGCCTCTCTCAGCTGTCATGTGTTGGACTAATTGCTTCCCTTTAAATTCCTCCCCAGAATGCTTTTCTGGGCGGCTTATACTTCTTCCTGGAGTGTGTGTGCATGCTGATCTTGTTCTCCTGTCTTCTACAAAGTTAAGGTTTGAACATTTATCTGTTATTTTCTGTTTGCTGGATCCCAGGTGACCCTGACTCCCTCCGTATCTTGTGTAGGGAGCCGGTGGTCGTGTCCCCTCACTATTGTAGGGTGCTCAGGGGTTATATAGTCAAGGTAAGTGGATATGCAAACTTCCACCATTCGGATCTTTGCATAGGCTGAGCAGCCAGGGAAAGTGCCAGGTCTTCTGCAGGGGTCTCCCTTTGGTTCCTTAGCTCTTGGATCCAGCGAGTCATTTATGCATGTTGCTTTGCCTTGTTTCCTGTACACCGTCCGTGACATAAGGTTTATCTTGGTGAGTAACTTTTTTCAGTTCGACGGACGTATCTACCACCAGCTCAGGGGCACCGCGATGGGTAGCTCGTGTGCGCCATCGTATGCTAACCTGCTCCTGGGCTGGTGGGAGGAGTATGTGGTGTTTGCCGAACCGTCACCATGGTTTGCCGGCATGATCGCTCTCTGGTCACGCTACATCGACGATATTTTCGTGTTGTGGAGCGGACCAGAGAGCGATTTCGAGAGGTTTGTCTCTGAGTTGAATACTAACAGCTTCGGTTTGACGTTTACTTCAGTGATTGTAGAGGATCGCCTCCCGTTCCAGGATGTTGTCATCTGCAGGGACGGGAAGGGCGGGCTCAGCACCTCGATATACCGCAAACCCACCTCCACTAACTCCCTCCTCAGGTGGGAGAGCTGCCACCCTGTGCCCCTTAAGAGGGGTATTCCAACCGGACAGTACTTGAGACTGAAACGCAACTGTTCCGAGTCCAGCGATTTCAGACGCCATGCAAGGGATCTGAGATCAAGATTTCGGGAGAGGGGGTATCCTGATAGCACCCTTAGAGTGGCGTATGAAAAAACGAAATTGCTTACACGGACTGAACTCCTCCACCCGTCAACTAGTGGGGTGAAGGAATCTCAAAGTACTGTCCGGGTGATTGGAACTTTTGATACAGCGGCTACCCAAGTAAGGCGTGTCCTGGCGCGACACTGGGGGACACTCCTGATGGACCCAGACCTCTCTGACGTGCTGAGTCCCAGTGTCTCACTGACCTTCCAAAGAGGTAAGAACCTCCGTGATAGATTAGTACACAGCCACTTCTCTCCATCAGTAAAACCGTCGACGTGGCTGAACACCCCTGTGTGAACACCAAATGTGGACACTGTAGTTTTTGTGGTAGTCTCTCACAAGGAAGGACCTTTGTTGGTGAACCATCAAATACCGTCTACCAGATAAAGGGCTTTATGAACTGCCGCACGACAGGCGTGATCTATCTGGCCACCTGTGTATGCGGGCTCCGCTATATAGGTAAAACCTTTAGGGAGTTGCGTAAACGCATGGGGGAACACTTCGGGGACATCCGAAATAATAAAGATACCCCCATAGCACATCATGTGCAGGCATTCCATGACGGACGTACTTCAGCCATCTGTTTTATGGCCATTGAACGGGTGCCTAAACCCATGCGGGGGGGAGACTGGAATAGGCTTCTCCTACAAAGGGAGTGTTGGTGGATATTTACCTTGAACACTGTTGCCCCCCATGGCCTTAATGAGCAACTTAATTTCAGCTGCTTTCTCTGAATACCCTATGTTTCTCATTCCTATCCTAGTCTGGGGGTTTCCAGCCATTTAACCCCTGTGGATTTGTGGTCTAATAGGGGATTGTTAGGCACATATTGTCACCTTCCCCTCCTTCATGAGGGACGGGTTGGGTGGGCTCCTACTGGACCTAAGAGCAGTGTTTTCTGCTCCCCTCCCCATGTCCCCATTTGTAATTGATGCTCCTTATCACCTGGAGCTTATTTTCTCCCCCCCCCCCGATCTTGGTGAGGGGCGGGTTGGAGGAGGGAGCATGCAGCCCGTGGGAGTGGCTGTTCATGCTCTCCTATCCCTGTGCGATGTCGTGCCTTTTGGACGAATGGCCTGATCTGGCCTACTTCGTTACTGGGGATGGCCCGCTTGCTTAGTGCTCCGGTCACGTGGCCCCCGCGATTGTACATTGCCTTGTCTTGGGCGCATTGCGGTGGTTACTTGAGGTGGAAGCGCGTCTGTGCGTTCCAACTGGGCCCTTGTAGCGCAATGATGCGCGTCTGCGCATGCGCGATCACTCCGGTCACTTGACCGGATGACTCATTCCACTTGCGATGCGGAAGCACGTTTGTGCGTTCCACCTGGGCCCATGAAGCGCATCGATGCGCTTCTGCGCATGCGCGATCTCTCCGGTCACATGACCGGATGACTCACTCTACCCGTGATGTCATCCGGGGGCGCCGGATGGCGTCTGGAGCACCACAGTCGGTCCTATAGCCTTTATAAGGGGGGCGATCTTCGCCCCAACAGTTGCCGGTCACCCCACCACAGCGGATACCACCACCCTGGGTCTTAGTCTGTTGGTGGTCTTTGAAGCCATACGCCGACCGTTGCCATCTGTATACGTAAGTGATTGGCCTCCCATACCCTGTGGGGATTGATATCATGGGGGCTCATCCTTGCCATGTCACGTTATTTACTGTACATTCTGTATGTTTTATGTGATCCGTAGACTCAGTCATATTCTGCCTGCAGTGTCCCCTGATGAATCCTGGGGCTTCCTGGGAGGAAACGCGTCGGGATATATAAGTATCACCATCACTCTATCCCCCAACCAGGGTTTTTTTTGTTGGTGGGGTTATTCTCTCACATTGTGTATACTGTATGCTGGGATTGTATAGTGTATGTTGTCTGTCGATTCGGGCAGCTTGTGTTTTTCCTGTGTCTAGGGCCTTGATAGGGTCACATACACAGGAAGAGAGTTCCAGTCGGGGCCACCCCTTGCAGGTTTTTTTTGGACCCCGTCCCGTGGATTATTGAGGAGGGCGGACCAGGCCAAGTAGGGAGGCAACAGGGCTAGTTGACCTTCACTGACACAGCCGTGCCTGGCCTACCGCTAGTGGTCCAGCCCACTACTTACAGTACACCCAGACCTGACTGGTACATTATTTGTACCCGTCGTTCTAATAGTGTACTCTCGTGTGCATGCTGTATTTGTTGTTTGTCTGTAGGGGCCGTTTTTATCTCCCTATAATTAATAAAAGTGATATTTTATTTAGTATACTGCCCCTCCTAGTTTTTTCCCGTAAAATGGACTCCACAATCTGAAACAATATGCCAAGGTAGAGCATGCAAGCGGAATATGGCAGAATTGCTGGGACTTTTGGTGATTTTTCCATTCTCTCAACAACAAACAAATGAGTAAGTGAAAGCAAAAGAAGAAATTACATGTAAATGGTGCTCATGAAAAATACAACACCAAAAACAGCTACATTGACAGAAAATATCAAAGTTATGGGTCGGATTTCTGGTGGCATCACTAATGGGTGCCTTTTAACACCGCTGCTAGCACGCCTCCCTCAATCAAGTGGCATCCACTTTTAAAACTGGTCAAGATGAACATGCACCTTGCCAACCCCTCCAGTGTGGGAGCACCATATTTTACACTCCAGGATGCCCTGTGCAGGAACAGAACTGACATAAAAGGCTATGGTATCCATCTTGCGGTCTGCAACCATGACATGGCCTTGCAGTGGTTCATTAGTGGCCATTCAGAGGTTCATACAAAAAACAATTGCAGCAACGGAACAGGCTTAAATTCCTCCCGTCAGATTTTGGGAAACGAGACTGAACTTGAGGCATAGGGAGACATTTATCAAATCTGCTACGCCAGTTTTGTGGTGTACAAATAAGTGTGCAATATTTTTTAGTGATATTTTTCGTCATTTGGCAAATGTCCCTACTTTCAAAAGTGGAATGAAAAGTTTGTCGGGACTACAGAGTAGTCTCTTTTATGATGTGGAACTTTTTAAAAAGTCGCAAATGGCCAGGCCACCTCCCAGCATAATTTCACTGACAGTGGCTCCATCACAAAGCACTTGTGCCAGATTTAACACTTGGGTTCCCTCACCATGTGAGGGAGTTTAGAGTGATTCTCCTCACAATTATTCAGTGACCATAGCCTATGTCTACAGACAAGGGCTGACCGGTGTATGTACTAAGAAAGGTGTAACTGTCCTTCTAATGAATCCTCTTACAGAGGAGGATGGGGGTTTCAGTGGTCTCAGAGGTTCCTGTTCCTGTCCAGCAGGGCAGCAGTCTCACTCATAGAGCTGTCATGGGCTCACAGAAAATATCCAGTAGATGTCATCAGATATTTTTCTCTTTTTCCATTTCACCATAACTGCTCCTTTGGGATAAAGGAATTTTTTTTCCCCAGGGAAAGGAGACTTGGAGGGGGTAAAGATGTAGAGCTTTCTCCCAACACCTCAGAGCCTGGTGGAGAGGTGTCGGAATATTTATGCTGTCTCCGATTAACAGTCTATATTATTTATGTGAATAAATTAGAATCTGTAATGAAGGGGATTCTAATCTATTATCATAAATACCAAGCTAAAACGAGCTTGTGATCTGAGCTAAGTTAGACGACAAAAAGAAGGCGGTGGTAAATCAAAATATATATTTGTTAAATAACAACAATACAGTGCAAATTAATAATATTTAAAAAAAATTGGTGACAATTGAAATACAATCAATGATATGCAAAATGTTAAGAAAGTCTAAATAATCTAGAGTATATATATATCCACTACTATGCCTTATTATGACAATACCATAAATTTATATTTTAAATCAATTTGAAAACTGATTTCTCTTAGCCGACAAATGTCTAATTGAATCCAAATCTGGTCTATTTCAGATTTCCTCTTTTATTGATACAAATATATATACATAATTAACCATACCGGACTAGAACTGAATTCAGTTCTTTGGAGATGATACCATGTCTCCAACAGTACATATAAATCTCCCTGAATCGGATCAAGTTTTAGGATGATGCTGCAGGTACACCCCAATCTTATTCCAAAACTATACAAAAAATATGGTTAATTGAATATATATAGATATATATTATTATATTAATTAATTATCCTATAAAATATAGGTAAGTTTATACTATATCAAAATGTCAGCAAGTAGAAATCTGTTTGAATGTTTCTAAGATGGCTGCCTCCAATGGCTTAAAGTGGTCAAATGGCTGGATCCGAAGGATCAAGATGTCTTCAGGTCTCAAGATATTTCAAGATGTTTTCTTCAAGATGACCATCCCAAGCTGATTCAAGAAGATGATCTATGTCAGCCCATACCATCTTTTTATCCCATCTAAAATGGGACTGGTCTAGTTTAATCAACAACTAGTGACATCACTTTATAACTAATAGGACCTCCCCTAGTGATTTCGCAATACATTCCTTATTTTTATCCTAACACTAGGTGGCACTAAGGCTCCATATAAAAGTCTTTGGCAATTATAGCTAGTTCCTGTATATATTCTTATTAATTATGAAGAAAGGATAACATTTAACTAAGGTTTCATACAGACCTTGAAGAGACCGGAAAGAGACAATGAAGTTTATCTTTTGTCAAAAAGACGACTGAGGGGAGATCTAATTGATATGTATAAATATATCAGGGGTCAGTACAGAGATCTATCCCATCAGCTATTTATCCCCAGGACTGTGACTGTGACGAGGGGACATCCTCTGCGTCTGGAGGAAAGAAGGTTTGTACACAAACATAGAAAATGATTCTTTACGGTAAGAGCAGTGAGAATATGGAACTCTCTGCCTGAGGAGGTGGTGATGGTGAGTACAATAAAGGAATTCAAGAGGGCCCTGGACGTATTTCTGGAGCTTAATAATATTACAGGCTATAGCTACTAGAGAGGGGTCGTTGATCCAGGGAGTTATTCTGATTGCCTGATTGGAGTCGGGAAGGAAGTTTATAGTCCCCTAAAGTGGAGAAAATTGCCTTCCTCTGGATCAACTTGCGGGATAACAGGCCGAACTGGATGGACAAATGTCTTTTTTCGGCCTTATGTACTATGTTACTATGTTACTAAACATCTAGTCTCTTTCTAAATCTCTGACTAAATCTAATTCATTCCAAACACACACTCGTGGTCATTGTTTGGTAAAAAAAACGGGTTTGTTTATGATCACCTGTGTCCACATTTCTCCATTCAAGAAATCTTCAGGGAAATAGATCATTAACTTACACTTTTCTCTGGGAGACATTCTGCAATTACATAGGAATTTCTACCTCAATTCTAACCTTAAAATGAACATATCTATAATTACCACACTCTTAGTTATATAAAACATACATATTTAAATCGATGATATCAAAATCAAAATCCAATCATACATTGATTAATATAAAAACCCCAAAGAAAATTAGAGTCTCTTTCGATCCATTTCAACTAACCTAAAACCCACACATTTCTACTTCAGTGTCTTATCTGGGTAAATACATTTTATTAGACCTGTCTAAATTTCTTCTCACAGAAGAGCAGACTATGTATACCCTCCTAAGTTTTATAAACAAAAGTCTTTACACAAGTCTAATCTCGAGTTAGTGATTCTAAGTTCACAAGAGTTTGAACTTACCCTCTTGAATAAGACAAAATCAGACCAAAATGGCTTCTCTTAATGTTCCTATTCATATACCTGTATAGGCCTTATATGATGGACTACTCCAAAATTCTGACAGAGGAGACTGGGCAAACTTTTTTTTTTTTTTTACTTAGTTTTTATTAAGATTTTCAGTGTAACATTCTTTTCAAACGCAAGTGATAAGGGCTCATAATGAAAATCTATTATGGAAGAGCACGTATAACATATGGTGCTCAAAGAATGATAAGCCACGCAACAGCGAGGACAATAACAATTAATTAGTCACGAAATATAACAACCGCCAAAGCGCAAGGGGAGGAATCATGAACCCGTGTACCCAGGATTTGGAGGTGTCAGTGCGCATCATGTCCAGGAGCCGGGCGTAGGTGGCAGAATGGTAGTAGAGACGGTAGTCCGGGAGACCAACCCCCCCCCCCCCCCGCCTCTTTAAGATGGGTCAGTATTAGCCAGTTAATCAGTGGTCTACAAGGTGACCATACAAATTACATAAAGCAGCGGCGTACTTGGGAATACGGCCGGAAGACGGAGGGGGATGGTCTGCAGGAGATTTGGTAACAGGGCCATCTCTAATATACTAATTATACCAGACCAAGAGAAATCACTTTGATGCCAGGCCTCCAAGTCCCTCTGGAATTGTTGGAGAAGGGGGGGATAAAGTTAAATCTATAGGTATGTTATCCAATTCAGTGGCCAGGCAAAGAGGAAGGTCTTGAGAGATGCAACTAAAGTGGTGGGTAGGGAGATGTTTAGGGCCTCCGATTTACTCATATTGATTTTGAAATGAGTCCAGTCGCTAAAGTGGGAGACCTCACGGAGCAAGGATGGCAAGGAAATGTGGGGATTAGTTATATAGAGCACAAGGTCATCGGCAAAGGCTGCACATTTGTATATAGGAAGTGCTCAAACCCATATGCAGTTGTGCATGTATATACAGGGGAGCAAATCCTGCACTTGTGGCCCATTGCTAATGGCAATATATTGGTTATCACATCCACATAATTGCTATCTTGTGTAGGATGTTTATTGTGGTACCTATGGTCCGCTGCGTGCATCCTCTACTGTATGCATTTTTGCTGGGGATCGCCATTAGCAACAGGCAGCAAGTGCAGGATTTGCTCCCCTGTATATTCATGCACAACTGCATATGGGTTTGATCACTTCCTGCCTGTGTAAAACCACGCCATTTTTTTTTGTTGTTTGTATATAGAGAGGCTTGGAGGTGTAAAAACTCAAATTTAAATGAGCCTGTTTTCTATCTACAGGCTACATTTAGGCGCACCAGTTGGTGCGTATAGAGGACATTAAATGCTCCATTACTAGGACGTAAAGCAGAAGAGACAATGGGCAGCCTTGTCTTGTCCCATTGTGGATGGGAAAGAAAGGGGAGAGAGTGCCATTAACCTTAACTCGTGCCGAGGGTTGTTGGTACATACTGGAGATCTTTGACAGAAATCCCGGACCTACACCCATATGAGAGAGGGCAGTACGGATAGAGTGCCAGGAGATGCGGTCAAAGGCCTTTTCAGCGTCTAAGGACAGGATCATGAGAGGGATCTTGTTTGTTTTTGCGTGGTGGATGATGTCCATTGTTTTGAGGGTGTTATCCTGAGCCTCCCGCCCCTGGACGAACCCCACCTGGTCAGGGTGGATCATTGAGGGTAAAAAGACATTTCATCGATTAGCTAATAGTTTGGCAAATATTTTAACATCAAAATTTAGGAGAGAAATGAGACGGTAGCTAGCACATAAATGTGGGTCCTTACCAGGCTTGGGGATGACCGCGATATGATCCTCAGTGGTCTGTGCCGGGAAGGGAAGCCCAGGGGACACCGTATTAAAGACCCGAAGAAAGAAAGGGGAAAGAGAAGTCGAGAAGGATTTATAAAATCTGGCCGTGAACCCATCCGGGCCTGGGCTCTTGCCCCCCGGCAGACTTGAGAACCGCTTGGAGTTTGCCTTCTGTGAATGGCGCTTCTAGGCTAGCGGACTCTAATTCAGATAGCCTAGGGGGCTGAGAGAGCGATTCAGGCATACAATCAGGTTGTGTTAGGGGGGAGCAATTTCTGTAGTGGTATGTACCATTTGGTCCACAGAGATTAGCAGGGATATGTGAAGTGGCTATTTGCCCCCTGAGAGCCCTTGCCAGCAAACGCTTACTCTTGTTTCCATATTCATAGAATTTGCTACGACATAGTTGAATCATGCATTTGTAAGACGTCTCTAGGAGGCGTTTAGCGGCTAAACGTGCATTATAAAGATCACGAAGAGTCGGTAGGGATAGTGCACGCTTGTGGGTAAGCTCCAAGGAGGCAACTTTCTGTAGCGCAAGTTTAAGGGAATGTGCTTTCTCCTTCTTTAGATGGGAGCCGTGTTTGATTAGAACTCTGCGCAGGACATATTTCAAGGCTTCCCAATGAAGTGGAAGAGGAGTAGGGTCTGCGCTGTGATCAGAAAGAAAGTTATTGACGGTAGTGGCCAGGTCCGCAGCACATACCAAATCAAATCATTCAGGTGCCAGGTCCACTCGCGTTTGGCGAGGAAGGGGAGGCTTAAGGATCAAAATACCAGAGCATGGTCTGACCACAGAATATTGCCTATTTGTGTAGACTATAGAAATGAAAAGGCTGATTGTTGAAGTAAGATGTAATCTATGCTGCTATAGGAGGAGTGAGGGGCAGAATAGAAGGTGTAGTCCTGATCTCCCGGATGTTGGAGGCACCATGAGTCATATAATTGTACCTGGAGTAGTGCTCTTTTGACCTTTTTAATGGTCGAGTAGGGAAGGGAAGCGTGTCCAGTTGAGTTATCAAGCGTGGGGTCCGGGGTTAGATTAAAATCGCTACAGAATACAACCGTTCCGCGAATGAGGGGCAACGCCGTGTAAACTAAGTCTAATATAAATTAGGCCTGGTTATGATTGAGGGCATAAGCGTTAAGAAATGTGAATTTACGACCACCAATCAAAAGTGTAAGGATCAGGTACCTGGCCCCAGGATCAGCAGTACAACTCAGCACCTGATGAGGTGAGGATTTATGGATCGCTATGGCTACTCATTTTGTTTTGTTCACCAGGTTATTTGCGAGGTGCCAAGTTGTGTAGTGCCGATAACGGATGCCAGGAACACTACCCTCCTTGAAGTGTGTTTCCTGAAAACAAACAATATGTACCTTTTGGCGATGAAAGTGATGAAGTACTTGGATTCTCTTCTCAGGGGTGTTAAGGCCCTTTGCATTAAAGGACGTTATCTTGAGTGACATCATACCTGGGGGGAAAACACCAGGAACAAGAGGGTGGGAGAGCAAATAGAGAACAAGAAAAAAGTAAAAGAAAAAGGAACAACCACAAGGAGAGAATGAAGAGAGGAGGTGGATGAAGAGAGGAGGTGGGTAATTAGTGTGACCAAAGGGTCTGGAGAGACAGTCACCAGGGTCTAAACAGCCCTGGGAGAGTGTCTCAGACTATTGGGGGGCAGTTACAGCCAGAGAAGAGCAGGCCCCCTACATTCCCTGTCAAGGTTACCTATCAGACCTTTATCACCAACTTTTAAGAGGGAGCAGAAGAAGCGAAAAGATACAAGGCAAAAAGAGGAGAAGAGCTGCAGTGGTTACAAATCAACAGTCCCAATTAGGAACAGCAGGTGGTTTTCAGGTGACGGAGTTGAATGAGGAACCTCGTTGGGGCCCAGCTGATTGTCGCCTTCGTCGTCCACGAGGGATTGGCTTGCTCAGTCCAGGAGACTCTGTGCACGTGGCTTGCAGTGGACAAGGCTGTTTCCGCGTTGTTGGAGCTGGTGATGAAATGGAAGGCCAGGAACCCAGCTTGACAGGTGGCAGGTCCAGTTGCAGACGAAAGTGTGGCAAGTCCGAGGGATGACGGAGAGTTGCAATATGACCTTTGTGACCAGCAAATAGGGCGAATGGATAACCCCAGAGATAGGGAATTTCACGGTTCCTGAGGAGGTCCAGTAGTGGAATTAGGGCAGCTCGTTGACACAGGGTATGGCGTGAAAGGTCCTGCAGTAACATAATGGGGGCCCCTTCGTGGGACATGGGAGTGTTGAGCTTTGTTTAAGATTTGCTCTTTAATGACATAGAAGTGAATTCGTCAAATAACGTCCTTGGTCTGGCACCATCAGGGTTAAGAGGCCTAAGAGCCCTATGCGCTCTGTCAATCTCTATGTGGGAGTTTGGCGGGCGCCCTAGGATTCCATTAAATTTCCTCACGATCATGGGTAGAAGATCCACCGTCGTTATTGATTCCGGAAGGCCTCTAATCCATATGTTGTTACGGCGACTGCATTTTTCTATATCGTCTAGGTGTTGTTATAGAGCAGTAAAGTTGATATTCGTAAGTTTGGGCCTTTTTTTTGTAGAACTTGGACAGTGGCGGCCAGGTTTGCATGGTCTTGTGTAGCAGAATTAATTCGAGCACAGCTAGCTCAGAGCGGACCTGGGAAAATTCCTTTTTACATTCTTGTAGGATGCTGGTAGCAAAGCTGGACAGGTCCGCTTTAAAAGGTAGAGAGCAGATAAGAGTACGCAAATCTTCCATGGTTGGCGGTCTGGAATCCTCATAAAATAGGTCTGTGGAGGGTGGAGGTCTCAAAGAGGGGTGCAAGGAGAGTCCCTGAAGAGGCTGAGCTGCAGGGTCAGTTGTGACCTTGGATCCAAGAGCGGGTGCTCTAGAGGACTGTGGATGAGAATTGTCCCAAGAATATCCTGTGGACCAATGTGGGGATGCCACCAGAGAGGTTCCGGGAGAGTGAGAAGGGGGGCGAAGAGGGTCCTGCTCAGTGGGAGGATAGGAGACATGAAGTGGGTGGGGGACCCTTGATTGCGGTCCGAGGGCCGTCCCTGGAGATGAGGGCCTGGGTGTGGCGATAGCTGGCCACAGAGGGACTGATGATGTGAGCCTAAGTTGTTTGGCACGGTGGGAGCTATGGGCGAATGCTCACTGGACCAGAAGGGGTTAACGGGGGGTCCTGGAGCAAGAGCCATTGAAGTGGCAGAGCTAGAAGTTTGTGCCGTCTACGAGGAGGGGGAGGAGTCCCCAGGAGTGACCTGGCATGCAGCCATGACCGATGGTGCTGCAGAGGAGAGCAGAGGTTCCAGCAGGTGGATGGCGGCAGGGTCGGTGTGCGCACATGAGGAGCGCAGTATAGGAGTAGCCGGGAGGGTCTGGTCTGGGCTATGGAATCGTGCCTGGGAGTCAGAAAAGGCAACGATGGAGGGCACTGACGCTGAAGCAGGGGCTCCCAGGTGTCTCTTGTAGCTCTACTGAGGGTCACATGGCATGGGCGTTGGCCCAATCTTGGGAGCGCATGGCGCAGCCGTGGAGAGCGGGGCCTGGTGAGGCGGATTGCCGCGTAAAGAAGCTGGGGATTTCGCCTTGAGAGGACGTCAGGGGAGCTGGTGATCGGGCTCTACCATTCTTTTAGGTTTTTCCCATTTGGAAGCAGCTGGTGTGGGGAAAATTCACCAGGGATGCGGCATAGCGTGTCCTCACTCACTCATGGCTGGCCACGTCCCCCGGGAAAACTTGTTTTACTTTCTCTATGACTGTTATCTCACTGTGGGTTCTCTCTCTAGAAATTTGTCTCATATGGGGCAGTGTCATAACTAGTGCTAGAATGATGCTTTGATGCCTTTTTGGTTGGTAGCGTCCTGTAAGATACTCCTGGCACTTATAACTGTATCCTCAGAATTTACTGTTGTGGAGAAGGAGTCGTCCCACTGCCTGCTATTTACTCGCATAGACCAGAGGTTACTTTGGTCTTCTGAATAGGTGCTGGGACCTCGGCACAGGTGGTGAGGAGCAGAATTTTATTATTTCTCTCTGATAAAAAAAACCTAGAAGTGAAGGAGCTGAGTGAGAGAAGTGTCTGGTCTATAGACAGATCTACAGGAGGCCATGTATTCAGTCACTGTGTGCTTGTGTCTCCACAGATGGATCCAGGAGGAGAAATCCACCAGAGAGATGTCCTCATCCTCTGTATTGCCTGGACTGTCCAGAGGAGAAGGTCCCAGAGAATCCTCAGGTAGATGGAGCTGAGCCCTATACACATCTACAGACGTGGACAAAATTGTTGGTACCCTTTGGTCAATGAAAGAAAAAGTCACAATGGTCACAGAAATAACTTTAATCTGACAAAAGTAATAATAAATTAAAATTCTATAAATGTTAACCAATGAAAGTCAGACATTGTTTTTCAACCATGCTTCAACAGAATTATGTAAAAAAATAAACTCATGAAACAGGCATGGACAAAAATGATGGTACCCCTAACTTAATATTTTGTTGCGCAACCTTTTGAGGCAATCACTGCAATCAAACGCTTCCTGTAACTGTCAATGAGACATCTGCACCTCTCAGCAGGTATTTTGGCCCACTCCTCATGAGCAAACTGCTCCAGTTGTGTCCGGTTTGAAGGGTGCCTTTTCCAGACTGCATGTTTCAGCTCCTTCCAAAGATGCTCAATAGGATTGAGGTCAGGGCTCATAGAAGGCCACTTTAGAATAGTCCAATTTTTTCCTCTTAGCCATTCTTGGGTGTTTTTAGCGGTGTGTTTTGGGTCATTGTCCTGTTGCAAGACCCATGACCTGCGACTGAGACCAAGCTTTCTGACACTGGCTAGTACATTTCTCTCTAGAATTCCTTGATAGTCTTGAGATTTCATTGTACCCTGCACAGATTCAAGACACCCTGTGCCAGACGCAGCAAAGCAGCCCCAGAACATAACAGAGCCTCCTCCATGTTTCACAGTAGGGACAGTGTTCTTTTCTTGATATGCTTCATTTTTTCGTCTGTGAACATACAGCTGATGTGCCTTGGCAAAAACTTCGATTTTTGTCTCATCTGTCCACAGGACATTCTCCCAGAAGCTTTGTGGCTTGTCAACATGTAGTTTGGCATATTCCAGTCTTGCTTTTTTATGATTCGTTTTCAACAATGGTGTCCTCCTTGGTCGTCTCCCATGTAGTCCACTTTGGCTCAAACAACGACGGATGGTGCGATCTGACACTGATGTTCCTTGAGCATGAAGTTCACCTTGAATCTCTTTAGAAGTCTTTCTAGGCTCTTTTGTTACCATTCGGATTATCCGTCTCTTAGATTTGTCATCAATTTTCCTCCTGCGGCCACGTCCAGGGAGGTTGGCTACAGTCCCATGGATCTTAAACTTATGAATAATATGTGCAACTGTACTCACAGGAACATCTAGTTGCTTGGAGATGGTCTTATAGCCTTTACCTTTAACATGCTTGTCTATAATTTTCTTTCTGATCTCTTGAGACAGCTCTTTCCTTTGCTTCCTCTGGTCCATGTCGAGTGTGGTACACACCATATCACCAAACAACACAGTGATTACCTGGAGCCATATATATAGGCCCAATGGCTGATTACAAGGTTGTAGACACCTGTGATGCTAATTAGTGGACACACCTTGAATTAACATGTCCCTTTGGTCACATTATGTTCTGTGTTTTCTAGGGGTACCATCATTTTTGTCCATGCCTGTTTCATGAGTTTATTTTTTTACATAATTCTGTTGAAGCATGGTTGAAAAACAATGTCTGACTTTCATTGGTTAACATTTATAGAATTTTAATTTATTATTACTTTTGTCAGATTAAAGTTATTTCTGTGACCATTGTGACTTTTTCTTTCATTGACCAAAGGGTACCAACAATTTTGTCCACGTCTGTATATAGGGGGGTTCTGCGGTCATAGAGGGGTCATAGATTGTGGGGGTCTCTTTTGTGGATCTGTTAGATTTCCCACCTATCTGCTGTATTGTACTGAATTGTTACAGATGACAAATCAGGGGGAAAATCTGACTGATATTAAAGTGGAGGATGAAGAAGAGAGGATGATGGGCGATCCCCCGTGTAAGAGTGAGGTGGAGGAGGACATTCCAGGAGATGTCACCACAGGTATGGAATCATGAATGGAGAAAGTGACTTCAGATTCTGTCCTTGGTGCCTTCAGGGCAGGAGGAGAATCTGATAAAAGTGTGCAACAGACGCAGTTTACTAATAGGAATGTTATAAGTTTGTCTATTTTACGGCTTGGAAAAAAAATTACATATTTTATTTTGTATTTTCACAGAAAGTCCCAATATAAATTATAAAGTAGAAGATGAAGCTATCATGCAATGTTCTTCAGGAGAAAACCCCATTACCTTTCATGTATATCCAGGACTTCACAGTACAGATCTATCCTATAATCTCCCTAATCATGAGGAACCTTCTCCTGACCAATCACACATTTTTACCACAAGAACAGGTCAAGTGGTTTCTATACCCAAAGGAATTCACACAGTAGAGATTTCATACTCCTGCTCAGAATGTGGGAAATGTTTTACAAATAAATCAAATCTCGCTACACATGAAAGGATTCACAGAGGAGAGAAGCCTTATTCATGTTCAGAATGTGGGAAATGTTTTACACAGAAATCACATCTTGTTAAACATAAAAAATTTCACACAGAAAATAATTCGTTTTCATGTTCAGAATGTGGGAAATGTTTTACACAGAAATCACATCTTGTTAAACATAAAAAATTTCACACAGAAAATAATTCGTTTTCATGTTCAGAATGTGGGAAATGTTTTGCAAGACAAGTAGATTTTATTAGACATCAAAGAAGTCACACAGGAGAGAAGCCATATTCATGTTCAGAATGTGGTAAATGTTTTATACAGAAGTCACGTCTTGTTACACATGAGAGAATTCACATAGGAGAGGAAGTGTATTCATGTTCAGAATGTGGAAAAGGTTTTACAAAAAAATCTAATCTTTTTAGACATGAGAGAAGTCACACAGGAGAGAAGCCAGATTCATGTTTAGAATGTGGGAAATGTTTTACAGATAAATCACTTCTTGTTAGACATCAGAGAAGTCACACAGGAGAGAAGCCATATTTCTGCGCAGAGTGTGGAAAGTGCTTTACATTTAAATCAAATTTTGTTAAACACGAAAGATATCACACAAGAGAGAAACCATATTCATGTTCAGAATGTGGGAAATGTTTTGCACATAAATCAAATCTTATTAGACATGAGAGAAATCACACAGGAGAGAAGCCGTATTCATGTTCAGAATGTGGGAAATGTTTTGCAGAGAAATCGCATCTAGTCACACATGAGAGAAGTCACACAGGAGAGAGGCCGTATTCGTGCTCAGAATGTGGAAATAGTTTTACACAGAAATCAAGTCTTGTTACTCATGAGAGAATTCACACAGGAGAGAAACCATATTCATGTTCACATTGTGGAAAATGTTTTACAGATAAAGTCCGTCTTCTTAGACATAAGAAAAGTCATACAGAAGAGAAGTCATTTTGATATTTTATATGTGGACATTTTTTTGTAAGGAAACCAAATTCTAAAACTCATCAGATCAGAAGAAACACATTTTTTGGAATATGGGAAATGCTATAAGAGCAAAAAATAATTTTAAATCCAGTTATTCACAAACATTAAGGTTGGGGCTAGATGGTAACTTGTTGCGTAGCAACAGGTCTCAGAATTAGCATGCATCTTCTCTACCACTCCCTGTTGTGAGGCTATTTTATAGATGAACCATGGCTGCAGAAAAGTTACAGTCAAGTTGTGATCATGTAAAAAAAAGTATTGTGGATATATTATGGACAGTGCCACCATTGTCACTGAGCAGACATTGTCTTTTTGGCTCATATTATATTTTCTACTAGCGCTGTGACAGTCATTGCTCCTATGGCAATCATCTACTCGCTAGCAGAGGACACCACTGCTATTACATGCAGTGATTTCCTCTGCAGCATGGGGAGCAGCTTGCGCTAGGCTATTGCTCGTCCCCTTGTTGTATAGTGGTTTGCCGACGGCAGATCATGGTGTCTGCCGCCTGCAAACGATAATTTTTTAACGTGTTCAAGTCAAAAGATTTGGATTGCCCAATAAACAAGCATGTGCTCGTTCAACAGGCAATCGGCAGTATTATTACACTGCAAGATGATTGTTAATGAGAGTTTATACAAACACTCGTTAGCGATCATCTGCCGAAAAATCGTCCAGTGTAATACAGACTTTAGGGCAAACTGCCATAAAATGCTAAATAACTGTTTGCCTAAAAATCTGTTTTTACTTACTGTAAGAAAGGGGGTGTGCTTGCATAACAGAGGTGGGGCGTCTCCATGCAAAGAGGGGTGTAGATAGTTCCAGGGGATAAATGGCTCAAGGATTGGACAAGAGGGTTGGAACCTGGAGAGACTGAGGAGGATACTGGGATCTATCATAAGGGACCAGAGGAAAGGATTGATAAATAGACGTAAGTGTGTACAGTGTCCATGTTAGGTAACTATGTATCATTCTTACTGTAATGTTTAATGAATTGTGTGAGTTATGTAAATGTATTTATTTCTGGTTCCACATTTTATATTTATATATTAAATATAATTTTTTTTTGCCCAACCTTCGAATCAGACCCAATAAAAGAGTGAAATATATATATATATATATATATATATATATATTATATTTAGATAAAATAATTACTTAAAGTATAGGTAGTATGATGACTGTATTACAAGCTTATATGACCGTTTGATCTATATTTGTTGGATGAACTATGATATTTTACCGCATACCTACAGGGGAGTTTGGGTTTTGCAGTTTTCAGCAACAATTGACCGGAAACAAAACACAATAGTGATTGTTTATCTGTAATGCCCCGTTTTCCTGCACTCCATCACAGTCACATTTCTGCTGTGTTGGTTTCCTTTCCAAACGACCACATGTCTATATCTGAGACGTGGCAAGGCTTGTAAGGCTCTGCCCTGTAAATGCAACATCAATGACCTTGCCTCTGAGGGTGGTGTTCTGCTCATTCTCGTGGACACTGCCCTTCAGAAATGATGTCAGCAATTATGTTGTATCTTAGGGTGGACTTTTTGCAGCAGGGCTTCAAGCAGTCTTGTATCTGTGATGTTGGAGCTGGGGGAGGAACGAGAGGCAGTAACCTTATGTTACACCAACACTCCCTGTAAGTCTTGCCCTGGGCTTTAAACACAGGGTGTGGGGCAGAGATCACAGTTACGCTGGAGGAGTCAAGATGCACTGAGATTTTAATCATCTGACATACATAATGCAGTAAGGTTAGATGCTGGTGTTTTTTTAATTTATTTTTTGTGAAACCGGAAAACCTCTTTAATAGTAAACATATCTACTGTAGATACTGGAGCTGAGTGATAGCGGTGGTGGGAATCGCTTGTGATGTCACATCTGTTCATTAACATTTGAATAATGCCAACATGAGCGCAGTGACCAAGTGATGCAGATACAGAACTTCCCTCTCCTCTGTAGAGTGTACAGTTTAAATTGGGCTTGTGGACACATCCTTTCATCTCCTCTGTGGACTGTACTAGAGTAAGATAACCTGTCAAGATTAGGTGTAGTTCCGGGGGCGGAGCCAACGGAGCATGGTGGAGGACGCTTGAACCTTGAGCTCCTCACCACACCACCCGGCTTCTTAGCTATAACAGCGTTTCTTACTGCCAAACCATGGGCAAACCCAGCAAGGAGAGAGGGAAAGAAGCGGAGGCTACCCCGAGGGTCAAGAAGTCGCATAGCGACATGAATAAATTCTTCCAAAAGAAGTTATCCCTCACGGCCGAGCGCAGCAAAATGGCGCCGGCTGACTACAGCGACGCGGCGCATGAGGAGGAAGATTCTGATGGCGCGAGTTCCTGCGCTCACTCCGAAGCTCAGGATCGGGAGAACCCGATGCCTATCACCAGATCCTTTCTGAAACATACTCTGGCGCAAGCACTCTCTCCAGTTATGAAGGAACTGGCCGATATTAAGGCTGAAGTGACTCACGTGGGGCACAGAGTTGAGGCCTTAGAGGAATCACAAGCAGCGGTCATCCAACACAGCAAAGGCATGCAATCTCAAATGCAAGTGCTCCGCATGCAGGTAAATAATGCGTACCTGTACCTTGAAGACCAAGAAAATCGGGGTCGTCGCAAGAATGTGCGACGGAGAGGAATCTCGGAGACGGTCTCTTCTGAAGATCTGATGGAAGCGGTCCGTAGTGTATTTGCCACGCTGCTGGGACCGGACCGCGCGGCAGCCATTACAATAGAAAGGGCTCACAGAGCTCTGCGCCCAAAACCCCCAGCAGGCGACCCTCCTCGGGACACCATCTGTGCTCTGCTTAATTATTTGGACACTGCAGACGTCCTAAGAGCGGCGAGGGAAAAGGAAGAAGTTCTTCTTGAGAACAATAAGATCCTGCTATTTCAGGACTTAGCCGCAAGTACACTTGCTAAACGCAGGGCCCTGCGACCGCTGACGGCAGAATTGAGAGCGAGGAAGCACCCCTTGAGGTGGCTGTTTCCATTTGGTCTCAGCACCACCATAAATGGCCGACAGTTCCTGGTGAAACATCCAGACGACTTGCAGAAGATCTGGGAGGCTTTAGATATCGCACCGATGGACATTACACCTTGGCTGCCGGTGGCGGATTTTGACGAACTTCCCAAGTTAACTGTTCCTTCTCCATGGAGCCGAGCGGGGAAGTTCAAATCCCCAAGAAGAGAGCTGGTACAGTGGATTGAGTTCCTTCACGTGAGACTTTCACAACTTTGCCTAACCTTTTGCTTTTTAGGGTTGTATGAAGGGACTGAATATCATAGTGATTTACTGTTTGATGGCTGACACCTATGTATGTTTATTGTAATACTATCCTGGGACAGGGGACGCAGTGTCATTATAAGATGGGGTTGTCTGCACAGTTTATTATCAATGTTCCACATATAGTGTGTTTATGGAGACGGACAGGATACTAGCGGTGTCACCTTGAGCTAGGGATAAAGAACACGGAAATAGATCCGTGGGATATATATATACATAGGTATCGTCCCCTTCATGGATCCCTTAGCATCAGGCAGGTAATATGCTACTCAAGACCGGGTGGCGGTGCTCCGGATGAGATCGTGGCTCTCACCAATAAGTTACCTCCCCCCACATACATCACCATGTATGTCATCTCTGTTGTCTACGATAGTGGATTTTTGGCTTACCTCATCTTCTATGAGGGGCCGATGTTAGGTTTCGTTCGTTTCTTGTTAATCCCCCCTGTCAGTCCGGGATTGGAAGATAATGCTCTTTGTGTACCTCCTACAATTCTCATATGGCTGAAGTCACGGTAGTGACGCTGAATGTGAATGGGTTGAACACGCCGCAAAAACGTAGCCAGGTATATCACATGCTCAGGAAGGAAAAAGCTGACATCACGTTTCTACAGGAAACACACTTTAGGCATTTACATGTACCCAATATGGTAAATAAGTATTTTAACAGTTGGCACCATGCTACTTATTCGTCAGCAGCCAGGGGAGTTTCTATAGGGATCAACAGTAACATTCCCTTGGTGGTGTTGGATAAAAGAGTAGATCCCGAGGGCAGGTATTTGTTCCTTAAAGGGAGAGTCTTGAATTCCATTGTTACGCTAGCTACCTTGTATGCCCCCAATGTTAAACAGGTGTCATGGGTGGTCCAGGCATTAGAAGACCTTAAGACATTTACCGAGGGGACCCTTATTGTGGGAGGTGATCTTAACCTGGCTTTAGATTTTTCAAAGGACTCCACGTCCAAGCATGCTTCTGTCCCCAGGAAGCAGATACGTAGGATTCAAATTAGCCTAACAGATTTGGGAATTTCTGACATATGGAGGGTACTCCACCCGAGCGATAAAGATTATACTTATTTCTCCCAGGTCCACAGATCCTATCAACGGTTGGACTATTTGTTTATATCTAATACGGCCCTACTGTCTGTAACTAGTGCTTCGATTGGGAGTATAACTGTGTCGGACCATGCCCCTGTCAGTTTCTGTTTTAGGCTTCAGGACATTCCACCTAAAGCTTGGTCGTGGAGGCTGAATACCACGCTTATAGATGACATGGTTAATAGGGACATCATTAAAGATAAAATACTTGACTAATTTAAAGTCAATGGTACTCCTGAAACCTCTAAGACTATATTGTGGGAAGCCCATAAAACAGTTGTCAGGGGGGAATTGATCAGTATGGGAACCAGGGTAAAGAAATTAAGGGCAAAGAAAGTAGAAAGGCTTTTACTACAAATTTCCGATTTGGAAAGGAAACACAAATCCAATATGTCAGAAGAAGCTCAAAATAATTTGAATCTATTACGTTCTCAATTAAAAGATGTGCTCAATGTTACATCTGCCAGAGCTTTGCAAAAGTTAAGGTTTAAATATTATTCGCATGGAGACAAGGGTTCTAAGCTAGTGTCGGCTCTTTTGAAGGCCCAGAGAAATAAGACCTTTATAAGTGCGGTAAAGACTAAATCGGGTAATAGAATGACGACGACTCCTGCCATTGCCGAGGAATTCTGTAAATTCTATACCTCGCTATACAACCTTGAGGACGCTTCTAGAAACGCTCCTCCCCACATGCAGGACCACATTGATACGTTCCTTCAATCCATAAAAATTCCTACCCTTAATGAAGCTGGGAAAGCTAGCTTATTAACGCCTTTCACTATCCAGGAGATAGAAGCAACTCTCCACACTATCCCGTCTGGCAAAAGTCCGGGACCTGACGGATTCCCGATTGCTTATTATAAAAAGTTCAAGGAGGTACTGTTGCCTCACTTTGCTAATTTATGTAACTTTCTGATGTCGGGTTCTTCTCTCACTCCCCAGGCCCAATTGGCTCACATAACTATTTTGCATAAAGAAGGGAAGGATCCGGAGGAATGCGGTAGTTATAGACCCATTTCCTTGCTCAATACGGATTTGAAATGGTGGGCAAAGCTCTTGAGCCAGCGCATTTCCAAATTGCTTCCAGAGCTAATAGGAGAAGAACAGGTAGGATTTGTGCCGGGGAGGGAGGGAAGACACAACATCAGTAGAGTATTACACTCCATATTCGTGGCTAAAGAAAGAAAGATCCCGCTATTGCTCCTAGGGACGGATGCTGAAAAGGCGTTCGACAGAGTTAATTGGCTTTTCATGAAAGCATGCTTGGTAGCGTTAGGTTTTCCTTCGCAGGTCATTGATGCTATATTTTCATTATACTTAGCCCCTTCGGCCAAAGTGTTGGTTAATGGAACTCTGTCGGACACCTTTCAGATTAAAAATGGAACTAGGCAGGGGTGCCCACTTTCCCCAACCCTGTTTGTTTTGACTTTGGAGACCCTCTTATTGAAATTTAGACAGTCCCCCGTCATTGAAGGATTGAGAATTGAAGGTGTACATCATAAGATGGCGGCCTTTGCTGACGACCTTCTTTTAATGATCACGAACCCAGAGGAAGCCATGCCTCATGTCCTGGGAATTTTTGAACAGTTTGGAGGTGTCTCTAATTTCAAAATAAATATGGATAAATCCGAAGCCCTAGGATTCTCATTGGATCCTGTCAAAAAGAAGCAATTAGAAGCTTTGACCCCCTTTAGATGGCCCTCTGAAGCTATAAAATATCTAGGGATCATGGTACCGGCTAATCCAGCTCTCCTCTTTAGGCTTAATTATGCCCCCTTACTAAATAAAATAAAAGCTTTCCTCTCCAAACCCTCAATACCTAATCTTTCTTGGTTAGGGAGGAAAAATGTATTGACGACATACGTCCTTCCTCAAGTCATGTACACATTTAGATCTCTTCCAATCACGGTCCCAAAGTTGTTCCTGAACAAGCTGAAAACACTCATGGGTAGGTTTCTCTGGGCTGACAAAAGAGCCTGACTGTCTTATGCACTCTTAACCAGGCGCCGGAAACAGGGGGGTATATTCCTTCCGGACCTGTCTATGTACATTCAGGCTATACACAGGAGAGATGGTTGACCCTTGCTAGGACGCAGCCTCTCCCCCTACATATTTCTCTAGAAAGGGCTCTTCTGGGAGAGAATCAGGAACACCTCATATGGAGACATAGTAGCAAGATTCCCAGTAGACAGGTAGTCTTAAGCGACATCACGAGGTGTACAATTATGCACTGTAATGCTACCTCGGCTCTCAATATGGGTCGGAACTGCCTTTCCCCCATGGCACCTCTTCAGCTACTTCCACAAATGCTCTCAACCATGTCGAGTAGACGACCCAAGATCTGGGGATTTGTTCATGATCTCAGATTGGGGGACATAGTGAAAATTGGCCCAAGGTCGGACTATTACACTGCCTTGACTGGTAACCATGTGGATGGGATAGATATGATTAAAAAATGGGATTTCGAAAGTACATGTGCCAAGTTCTTGAGATCTTCGCTGCTGCCCCTTCCGGATCCTACATGGTTGGAGAATTATGTCCTTCTCCCTTCCACTCCCCCAAAATGCCTTTCTCTGATATATAGACAACTATTGACTGAGAGAGATAAGCAGACCCCAGCTTATTTGAGGGAGTGGGAGAGAGAACTGAATATCACGTTGGATGACAGGGAAAAGGCATTTATTCTGTCTCATTCCCATGGTTTCTCAAGGTGTGTGCGGGTCCAAGAGAACTCGGTCAAGATACTGACTAGGTGGTATCGTACACCGGAATTTCTCCACAAGATTAACTTAATTCCTTCAAATGAATGCTGGAGATGTTCCAAGGGGGTGGGTAGCATCTCGCACATTTGGTGGGCTTGCCAGTCACTGAGACATTTCTGGCATGAAATTGAGACTACTATTAACAAGGTATGCCATGATAACATTGTCCTCACGGGCCCATTGGTTCTATTATGGCGCCCAGAGAAAAACTTTAGACCAAAAAAATCCTCGCTGGCTACTCATATGATCACAGCCGCAAAACTCCTTATCCCCATTAAATGGAGGGAGGTTGACCCACCAACCTTGACAATGTGGTACGAGAAAATGAATCTTATCTGTAGGATGGAGGAGTTGGCTGGGTGGGAAAATAATAACAGGGACTTGTTTCTTAAAACCTGGAAGCCTTGGCTTGTGCATATGGAGGAGAGGTATGCTCAGGGCAAGGGCTAGTATCGTCTTCATTATTGTGGTATAGTAGGTAATGCATGTTCCTTCCATTCACATCCTTTTATATCTCAGAGGTATAAGTACTGTGGTAATAGCCATGGGATTGAATATTTGACATCCTGACTGACTTGTTTCCCCCCCCCCCCTTTTCTGTCCTTTTGTTCTATGGTTTGTATGTATTTCTCTTATACTGCCTCGAGCGGGTGGAGGCGATGACTGGGAGGGTGGTTGTCTTCCAGCCAATTCTATATCTCGGCCCTAGGATAAAGGAGCATGAATGGAAGAGTTAGTTGACTCTAGCCTTATAGGCGGATACATGACATCTATTACTTGTGGCTGGGAAGACTCGCCCATCTGGTTGACCCTCTCTCTGCTTTGTATGAAGGTCGAATTGATGCAATAATGTTGACTGTGCCGTATTTAATATCCGATGTACTAATTTGAACACTGTATGTCTTTATGCGGAAAAAAGGTCATAAATAAAGATTTTCAAAAAAAAAAAAGATTAGGTGTAGTTCCGATTCACAACATTTTTTAAAAGGTTTGGTTAAGACCCAAATCAATTTGAGACGAACCAAATTGGCTACAATTGCTCTGGAAATTGGTTAATAATCCCCTCTAGTCTCCTAGGACTCAGAATTTGTAAAACAAAAAACATGTTCTCTCTATTTGTTGATTTTTGTTATGTACTTTTGCTGACCACCCTTCCCCTAATCTATTGAATGCAATGACAGCAATAGTAAATCATGTCTAAGTGACACTGACAAACATAGCTATGGGTACATTCATGTGTATACACGTGTGTGCAGTGACATGTAATGGAGGAGCACCAGCCTCTTATATCACAAGGTGAGACCTGTCATGTGCAGTGTATACACGTGTGTGCAGTGACATGTAATGGAGGAGCACCAGCCTCTTATATCACAAGGTGAGACCCGTCATGTGCAGTGTATACACGTGTGTGCAGTGACATGTAATGGAGGAACACCAGCCTCTTATATCACAAGGTAAGAGCCGTCATGTGCAGTGTATACACGTGTGTGCAGTGACATGTAATGGAGGAACACCAGCCTCTTATATCACAAGGTAAGAGCCGTCATGTGCAGTGTATACACGTGTGTGCAGTGACATGTAATGGAGGAGCACCAGCCTCTTATATCACAAGGTAAGAGCCGCCATGTGCAGTGTATACACGTGTGTGCAGTGACATGTAATGGAGGAGCACCAGCCTCTTATATCCCACGGTAAGAGCCGTCATGTGCAGTGTATACACGTGTGTGCAGTGACATGTAATGGAGGACCACCAGCCTCTTATATCACAAGGTAAGACCCGTCATGTGCAGTGTATACACGTGTGTGCAGTGACATGTAATGGAGGAGCACCAGCCTCTTATATCACAAGGAAAGACCCATCATGTGCAGTGTGTACACGTGTGTGCAGTGACATGTAATGGAGGACCACCAGCCTCTTATATCACAAGGTAAGAGCCGTCATGTGCAGTGTATACACGTGTGTGCTGTGACATGTAATGGAGGAGCACCAGCCTCTTATATCACAAGGTAAGAGCCGTCATGTGCAGTGTATACACGTGTGTGCAGTGACATGTAATGGAGGACCACCAGCCTCTTATATGCCACGGTAAGAGCCGTCAGGTGCAGTGTGTACACGTGTGTGCAGTGACATGTAATGGAGGACCACCAGCCTCTTATATCACAAGGTAAGACCCGTCATGTGCAGTGTATACACGTGTGTGCTGTGACATGTAATGGAGGACCACCGGCCTCTTATATCACAAGGTAAGACCCGTCATGTGCAGTGTATACACGTGTGTGCAGTGACATGTAATGGAGGAGAACCAGCCTCTTATATCACAAGGTAAGAGCCGTCATGTGCAGTGTATACACGTGTGTGCAGTGACATGTAATGGAGGAGCACCAGCCTCTTATATCACAAGGTAAGAGCCGTCATGTGCAGTGTATACACGTGTGTGCTGTGACATGTAATGGAGGAGCACCAGCTCAACTGACAGCTTCTGATCTCTGACCTCCTAAACACTCACTGTAGCTCAATTCTTATCTTTTTATGCTTTGGATAGATTATCAGCAACTGATCACCGTTGACTTCAGTGGGGCTGAGCCACACACAGGCCAGTGAAATAGTTGTGATCTCACTGGCCTGCAGAAAACAGCAAGAAGACCTCTGTGCTACTGTGAGTACCGATGCCTTCTCAAACAGCTGATCACCGGGTATCCCTGGTGTCAGACCCCTGCTGATTAGGGGGATAGATCCCCCGAGGATAGATCATCAGTTAAAGGGGTTTTCCCATCTCAGACAATCGGGCATATCACTAGGAGAATGGAGCAGGGAAATGAACAGAGCGCACACTGCGCATGCGCAGTCGCCCTCTATTCATTTCTATGGGGCTGCCGAAAATAACCTGCTATTGCAGTCTGCCTCATAGAAATGAATGGGAGCATGGTCCGCGCATGCGCGGTGCTCTCCCACTCACTTCTATGGGAGCAGCAGCTTGGTGGTGGACGGACACCGGGAAATCTGGGGTCCTCCAGCCACAGCGCACCCTGCTTCGTTCTCATTGTAGGTGTGGGTCCTAGCGATATGCCCCCATTGTCTGAGATGAGAATACCCCTTTAAATTTATGGAGAACTGTTTTGAGTTAATTCCAATTAAGTTTATAGAAGGCTTTTTTTATATAATAGATTTCTATTGGGAGTTTTAAACATGGTTATACATAATAGAAAAAATATGGAGCAAAATGAACAGAAACAAAAAAGAAAAGTTCCCAAGCACAAGTAGAAATATCGCAGAAAATAGGAATCACCAAGCTTCAGTGCATTTTCATAAGGATTGAATCACATGAAATCATAGAATATCCTGTAGTATCACATAGTGTATGAAGATAGAGGTGTAGCATAGACACTGGATAGCCATAGCAACCAACGATTGTGTGCAACTATCTCTCAACTGAACTACTTCAGAGGTTGCAGGCGAGTGTGCTAATTTCCAGCAACGAGCTATGACTTTCCTAGAAGCATTAAGGATATGAGCTACAAATCAACAGGCATGCTGGTATCTCAACAAGACCTATACAGAGGATTACCAGTTCCGGACTTAACAGTATCTGCAAACCAGTGACCACTTGAATGACAACGAAAATAGCAAACCAGAAATTGGTGACTGACGGACAGCACCACTGCATACGAGACGGCAATCCTATTTCCCTGCAACCTCTCCAACATAAAGAGGAATAGTTTGGAATGAGGTGAGATAACCTATTTGGAGTCAGACACCATCTAAGCTATATTTTCCTATTCTGCTCTGCATGGTTGATACATCGAGATCATCTAATGGACCAGTAAAGGGCTGTTTGCCAAGATTACATTAAGAATTCTTTCCCCGTTTCTCCTTCCCACTTAATCATAAACTGTTGTTTATTATGACTGTCAACTGCTACCACGGAAGAGTAAAAAGTGGACAGTTTGGAGCACAATATAGTACTAGCTATAAACAACCAGTTTAACCCGTGTCTGGAATTTTGACAGGTGCACCGTAGAGAGAAAATGGCAGATCTGCAGATATTGATAAAAATGGGAATTAGGAAACAAGAATTTAGAGTGAAAGGTCTCAAAGTCCACCAATGCTGAGTTAGTGAAGAGACATTCCATTAATACCTCATTCCAACCATCCAGCAAGAGATCGAGTAGGAATGAGATATTCAAGAACCGTGATAGGGAATATACAGTCAGGTCCATAAATATTGGGACATCGACACAATTAGGGTAAAATTTTTGGCTCTATACACCACCAGACTAAATGGACCCAAGAGAGAGTCACCAGAACCACCCCATGAATGCACATCCGACAGTGAATCAGTATCAAAAATATATAAAGTTTATTGAACACAACAGACACATTAAAAAATTGTATACAATTCAGACAAAGTGCGGTATATAATAAATAATATGTAACCGACACAAACAGGTCCACTGAGTATGTAATATGTAACCAATACAAACAGGTCCTCCGTGGGTTGGGCGGATCGTGCGCTCCACCATTCGCGGTGGAGCGCACGATGCGTTCCACCATGCGGTCCACTGCGGCTTCCGGTTATGTGCTCACATCCAGTGCCGGAGGATCGCACATTCACATATTGGATATCCTTGACCATTGTGGGGCCCCTGCAAATGATAATATGGTTATCTATATGTGTGCATGTAATGTATGTTTACTAAGGCTACGACACCATCAGATCCCCTTGGTATTTTTATATATAGCGGGGATGCGACAGGTGGAACGCATATGCGTTCCACCTGCTAACTACACTGACTTCCGGTCATGTCTCGTCCTGCACGTCTATACATGGCGTTTATTGATTGATTTCTTGCTGCACAGGTGAACGTTATTCATACTAAATTTATTATGCTATATAAAGTGATGTCCCAGCATTGGACTCTTCACCCCTGAGGAAGCCAGATTGCTCCGGCGATACGCGTTGGGCGCTTTCTCAATTTTTCAGGTCCACTGAACCAGCTGCTCACGCAGGTTTGCCCCCTTTTATTGTGACCCTATTTAGGTCTATTTGTATCTCTAGAGGTCTTACCTTATGTCATATTTGCTTTATATTCCATATTGAATCTTCATATGCTGGTGTTTTACATTTTTGCCCATGGTGGGGCAACTCAGTGGACCTGTTTGTGTCGGTTGCATATTATTTATTATATACCGCACTTTGTCTGAATTGTATACAATTTTTTAATGCGTCTGTTGTGTTCAATAAACTTTATATATTTTTGATACTGATTCACTGTCGGATGTACATTCATGGGGTGGTTCTGGTGACTCTCTCTTGGGTCCATTTGGTTTAATGTTCTCTTTCACCGCCCCTTGCACTCCGTAGATTATGTGGTGTGCCCCCTGACTTACGTATTTAATTGTACTGTCTTGGGTTGAATTGTATTCTCCCCTTTCTGAGGGAGTGGCACCCCCCTGTGCAGCTGATATTATTGTCTTGGTTTTATTTACCTGTGTATTTTTGTGCAGTTACGTTGTCATGGCGGCTTCATTGGAGGCTAGAGAGGCCATGTGGAATTCGCAGGTTACAGCGGTTTTTCATGATGTGGATGTGGATGGAGGTAACAGTAGTAATGATTTCAGACAGTTGACTATGGAATTGACTGAGGCACATAGGCTCTTCATTCGAGTGTGGTGGAATGTCTGTAGTTTAGAAGAATATCTCAAATGTTCCATAGCCCCGAGAGGGCTTAGAATACAAAAATTTCCAGCTTGGGAGGTTACTCCAGAATTTAAGGCCAATTGGGAGTTAGGTCTTCTGCAATGCTCAAAGATTTTGATGGGTATGCTTATAGACCATAATAAAGCCTTACTGAACGTTGTGAAAAATAGAATTAAGAAATTAGAGGAGAATTTGTCTAAAATGGATGAGGATAAAGTCGCAGCATTTAAAGTGAGGTTGCAGTCCAATTTGGAGAGTTATGAGAAAGAGGTCATCACGGGGAAGAAAAACTAATTTCAGAGAGATACGTCAGATTTTGAGTGCAATCAGGCATATAAATGGAAACATACCGGGAACCCACGTAATATGGGTCGGGGACATATGAACACTAATATCCATAATAAACGCAGTGACTACATGACATCTAACTCCATTGGCTTTAATAGCAACACAAGTGATGTTTTTTTATCCGAGACAAGCGACGAAGGCGTACCAGGCGAGGATTACGCAAATCCCAGAAAGAGAGCATATGCACAGCAGAGAAGCAACAACCAGTATCCTGCTACTCGCAAGCGACGACCCCAACACTAATGGGAGCCCCTATTGAGCAATCACCGAATGAGGAGGATACCCTAAGAATTATCAATCTTTCAGCACACCCGCTTACGCAAATGGAGAGATCTGTTCTGGTAAGAGGACTTTCTTTTTCTCCAATGAATGTTTTGAACAAATTTGAATTCATAAAAGACATTTATTTATTCTGTAGACAACTGTGTTTCAGAGCATTATATGCTCAACCATCTTTGGTACAACAGTTACCGGAGGATGAAAGGGGTGTTTTTATTGACCTTATGGATTTATTAAAGGAAAATGAAGGTGAAACAGGTAGGCGTTCATTCACGCCACGAAAACCGTCGATTATCACCCCAACTCTCAATCTCTTCCCTAACATTCAATTGTTCTTTCAGGTGATGGTGGTGGAGATTAGGAAATTCCAAGTAAATAAAATTCACAATAAAAATTTGACTAGGGCAGAATTGGTGGAAATCCAGAATTTGCAGAGTAATGCAGCTTTTATCATCAAGGAGGCGGACAAAGGAGGTAATGTTGTATTGTGGGAGACTGGATTATATCTAGCGGAGGCTAGGAGACAGCTGAATAACCGCCATTTCTATACTCCATTACCTACAGATCCCACTATAACTTTTAAGAAGAAACTGGACAGACTTCTGACTTCTGCATGGCAACTCAATATCATTACCAAGAAAGAAAAAGAGTTCATGGAAGTCAAATTTCCTACCACCCTGACCTTCTACATGCTCCCTAAGGTGCACAAAGATTTGTCTGTACCTCCAGGACGTCCAATTGTGGCGGGGATAGGTGTGTTATGTGAACAGGCGTGTACTTACCTTGACTTCTTCTTACAGCCATTTGTCTTGGGTCTTCAGTCACATCTTAGGGACTCCATGCAGTTGGTACAACGCTTACAAGAGATACGACTTCCTCTGGATACCATGATACTCACGTGTGACGTAGAGTCCCTTTACTTAAATATCGCGCATGGTGATGGGATACAAGCTACCTAATATTTCTTACAAAAAGCGACCTTTGGGGACCCAGCGCATCACACATTTTTGGTGAGTTTGTTAGAATTTGTACTCCATCATAATTACTTCGTATTCGATCGTATTTTCTACAGACAGGTATCGGGGACCGCGATGGGGGCACGCTGTGCGCCCTCCTACGCCAACCTATTCTTAGGATGCTGGGAGGAGATACAGGTGTACCCCATGGCTATGTATAGCGAACATGTCCTTGCATGGTTTCGTTATATTGACGATCTCTTGATTTTTTGGCGTGGTACAGTTGAAGAGTGTACAGAATTTGTCCGCCTGTTAAATACCAACTCCTTTAACATCTCCCTCACCCATAGGATCTCGGATACTACTGCGGATTTTTTGGACCTACGATTGAACCTAGATGATCAGGGTATACGAACATCATTATTCCGTAAGGAAACGGCAACCAACAGCCTGCTACACTTCAATAGTTTCCACCCGGCCCACTTACGTAAAGGGATCCCTAAGGGACAATTTTTGAGATTATGCCGTAACTGTACCGCTACCTCTGACTTCAAGGAGGCTGCTTGCGATCTGACCACCAGATTCCGTGCACGGGGTTATCCTAGGAAAGTAATCTCAGGGGCATTTGAAACCGCGAAAGTGGCGGACCGTCTGGAACTGCTGAAACCGAAATCCAAGCCCTGAAACACTCAGGTTCATCTCATCACTAAATATAATAACCAATGGCGGGATTTGTATACAATTTTGAATACACATTGGCACCTTCTACTAGCGGATCCTTAACTGAGTGGCTATGTCAACTTAAGTCCCAAGATTGTTGCACGAAGAGCTCCTAACCTATGAGACAAATTGGTACGTAGTCAATTCCAGAGGCCCACACAGATGTTGGGGAGGGGTGTCAGGATGCGCGGGACATATCCGTGCGGGAACTGTAATGTTTGCCAATATATGATCTGTACTGACTCCTTCTCCACCTGCAGGCATCCGGCTACTATCCATTTGGGACATTACATCAACTGCCGTACTAGGAATGTTATCTATGCACTCATCTGTGAATTCGGAAAAATGTATGTTGGCCAGACTGGCCAGGAGTTACGGAAACGTATACAACAGCATCTATCTAACATCGCCTTGGCCCGCCGGGACCGGATTCAGGCTAAGAAACCATTGACCTCAGTCGCTGTGCACTTTCTGGATTGCCACCAATGTATTATCTCTGGACTTAGGATTGCCGGCCTTGACATGGCACGCACCAATGTGAGGGGAGGATCACTTTCTTCTCAACTACTACGTCTGGAATCTAAATGGATCTTCAATTTGGATATGGTGGCCCCACAGGGACTAAATGAAGAACTTACATTTACGGGTTTCTACAACTAAAATCTCTGGGGCTCCATATTTGAATTGTACAGAAGTGGGTAGTTTATACTTCCATTCGTGAACAATAAAACATAGTGGCCATTATAGAGTGGGTTCAGTCAGCACACTAGGGCCGGGCACTTATTGTGCCGGCTAAACCATACATATACTGATGAATTGTTTTTGGTTATTTGTCGACTAATGTTGGTGGTCTAATATAGATATTGGGGCTTTACTGCGTGACAATAGATCTCGCAGAAATGGATACTATTGGTTAATCCAGTGATATATGGCTTTGTTGATCCAGTGGTATATATGATTTAATGTTGATATGGGGGGCTTGATTCTGTGATTACAGATACCGTATTATCAGATACTAGTGGGTGACTTGGTGATACATGTGGATCTTTGGATCCGGTTATTTATGCATGTATTTATTTGCTAATTAATTTATTTATTCCCTACAGGTTCTTCTTTCACATTTTATTTTTCTTCACACACGGTGGTGCACAATTCTTTTCACGTACTTCCTCACTTGTTCACTTGTGGTCTTTCCCACATTGTATCCGGATTAGCGTATGTTGCTTTCCTCTCACATTTTTTCCATTTCAGGTCGATACACGGTTGGACCCATGTATAGGGTTCTTATTATGACACTTAGGTATTATAATAATCTCTTTTTCATTATCGTATATATACGTATTTATTTATTATTAATACTATTAGTATATATACTGTTTATATTATATATATTTTTTCTGTATATGTATATTTTGTCCTTACCTAATATTTGGTCACATCACTGGCCATATCCATTCTCTTATATATTCAGTACTTCAATTTGATATGATTGAACAGTGTGCCCCATTTCAGGCATGATATCACCACATCATCTTGACTTTATTGTATGGTAGTATGGTGTAATATATTGAGTATGTCTATAACCTTGCCCCTCTATTTTAATAGGTCTCCGTGTTCCTCCCCTTTAGCCAAGTAGTCTCGGCTCTTCTCTTTCCTCCCCCTGCTCCTCCTCCGTGGGTTGGGCGGATCGTGCGCTCCACCATTCGCGGTGGAGCGCACGATGCGTTCCACCATGCAGTCCACTGCGGCTTCCGGTTATGTGCTCACATCCGGTGCCGGAGGATCGCACATTCACATATTGGATATCCTTGACCATTGTGGGGCCCCTGCAAAGGATAATATGGTTATCTATATGTGTGCATGTAATGTATGTTTACTAAGGCTACGACACCATCAGATCCCCTTGGTATTTTTATATATAGCGGGGATGCGACAGGTGGAACGCATATGCGTTCCACCTGCTAACTACACTGACTTCCGGTCATGTCTCGTCCTGCACGTCTATACATGGCGTTTATCGATTGATTTCTTGCTGCACAGGTGAACGTTATTCATACAAAATTTATTATGCTATAAAAAGTGATGTCCCAGCATTGGACTCTTCACCCCTGAGGAAGCCAGATTGCTCCGGCGATACGCGTTGGGCGCTTTCTCATTTTTTCAGGTCCACTGAACCAGCTGCTCACGCAGGTTTGCCCCCTTTTATTGTGACCCTATTTAGGTCTATTTGTATCTCTAGAGGTCTTACCTTATGTCATATTTGCTTTATATTCCATATTGAATCTTCATATGCTGGTGTTTTACATTTTTGCCCATGGTGGGGCAACTCAGTGGACCTGTTTGTGTCGGTTACATATTATTTATTATATACCGCACTTTGTCTGAATTGTATAACATTTTTTAATGTGTCTGTTGTTGTGTTCAATAAACTTTATATATTTCTGATACTGATTCACTGTCGGATGTGCATTCATGGGGTGGTTCTGGTGACTCTCTCTTGGGTCCATTTGGTTTAATGTTCTCTTTCACCGCCCCTTGCACTCGGTAGATTATGTGGTGTGCCCCCTGAATTACGTATTTAACTTTAACTGCAGACTGTGAGCTTTAATTTGAGGGTATTTACATCCAAACCAGGTGAACGGTGCAGGAATTACAACAGTTTGCATCTGTGCCTCCCACTTGTTAAGCAACCAAAAGTAATGGGACAATTGGCTTCTCAGCTGTTCCATGGCCAGGTGTGTGTTATTCCCTCATTATACCAATTACAATGAGCAGATAAAAGGTCCAGAGTTCATTTCAAGTGGGCTATTTGCATTTGGAATCTGTTGCTGTCAACTCTCAAGATGAGATCTAAAGAGCTGTCACTATCAGTGAAGCAAGCCCTTATTAGGCTGAAAAAACAAAACAAATCCATCAGAGAGATAGCAAAAACATTAGGCCTGGCCAAAACAACTGTTTGGAACATTCTTAAAAAGAAGGAACGCACCGGTGAGCTCAGCAACACCAAAAGACCCAGAAGACCAGGGAAAACAACTGTGGTAGATGACCAAAGAATTATTTCCCTGGTGAAGAAAACACCCTTCACAACAGTTGTCCAGATCAAGAACACTCTCCAGGAGGTAGGTGTATGTGTGTCAAAGTCAACAATCAAGAGAAGACTTCACTAGAGTGAATACAGAGGGTTTACCACAAGATTTAAACCATTGGTGAGCCTTAAAAACAGAAAGGCCAGATTAGAGTTTGCCAAACGACATCTAAAAAAGCCTTTACAGTTCTGGAACAACATCCCATGGACAGATGAGACCAAGATCAACTTGTACCATTGGACGGTGCTTCACAGTGCAGATGGACAATGACCCAAAGAATTTTTTAAGGGAAAGAAGTGGAATGTTATGCAATAGCCAAGTCAATCACCGGACCTGAATCCAATTGAGCATGCATTTCACTTGCTGAAGACAAAACTGAAGGGAAAATGCCCAAGAACAAGCAGGAACTGAAGACAGTTGCAGTAGAGGCCTGGCAAAGCATCACCAGGGATGAAACCCAGCGTCTGGTGATGTCTATGCGTTCCAGACTTCAGGCTGTAATTGACTGCAAAGGATTTGCAACCAAGTATTAAAAAGTGAAAGTTTGATTTATGATTATTATTCTGTCCCATTACTTTTGGTTGCTTAACAAGTGGGAGGCACATATGCAAACTGCTGTAATTCCTGCACTGTTCACCTGATTTGGATGTAAATCCCCTCAAATTAAAGCTGACAGTCTGCAGGTAACGCACATCTTGTTCGTTTCATTTCAAATCCATTGTGGTGGTGTATAGAGCCAAAAATGTTAGAATTGTGTCGATGTCCCAATATTTATGGACCTGGCTGTAAGTGTCTTTAAATCTTCAGATCCTGTAGATTCACAGGATCTCCGGGATCCCGAACAGACACACATTGTTACGACAGTGCCGATCTTCCAAATCGTACACTTTGGCAATGAGTTTAGCAAGATCTTGCTCAACAGCCTCATGGGCTTTACAGCCACACTAAGTAAAACAGTGTCAGCGAGCACTAGCTGCCGCTGACACACGTAACTACCGGTTCTTATCTCACAGAGGCCAGGAACCTCGGTGACACGTACCTTCCGCCAATGACGGACCCTTGCGTCTTCCTACACTTCACACAAGTACCCAGCTTTCCTGTAACTCAACAATCCATTCACACACAGATACTCAGGGAGAAAGAGAGATAAACACTATTGGCTGTTTCTGGCTAATAATGGACATTCTTCTTATCTTTTCTCCTACAAACAAAAAGTTATAACAGATACAAATCAAATTATTCAAGACATCAAAAATGCATATAACAGGATAAACAAAATCAATACAATGCCATGAGGACTTACTGACGTATATAAGGGATATCCCGTACTAGTACAGTTTTCTCTTTTTCCCATTTACAAGATGCACATTTCCCCTAAAAGATAAGAAATTGTCTGGGAAGTAATGAATCTGCTTCTTCTAGTCTACAATCTGTAGTAAGCAAAATAGACAATTCATGACAAACATTTCAAGCCTTAGTTTAATTGCTTACTTCATCACTATGTATTCACCTTTACTATGCTCAACTAATTTATATGCTGGGACAAAAGTGGATACACTAAGTCTGCCCGACTCTTTAAAGGGGTTCTGCACTTTGTTTAAACTTATGATCTATCCTCTGGATAGATCATCAGTATCTGATCGGCGGGGGTCCGACACCC
This sequence comes from Bufo gargarizans, assembly GCF_014858855.1. Lineage (NCBI taxonomy): Eukaryota > Metazoa > Chordata > Amphibia > Anura > Bufonidae > Bufo > Bufo gargarizans. Next base: position 279,509 of record NW_025334525.1, read on the forward strand.
GGGACCCTCGCCGATCAGCTGTTTGAGAAGGCAGCAGCGCTCCAGCAGCGCCGCGGTCTTCTCACTGTTTACCGCTGGCCGAGTGATGTCACGACTTGTATCAACTGGCCTGGGCGGAGCTAAGCTCCATTCATCCTTTTTCAACAACTTTCTACACCCTTTGTCACAACCAGACAGCTGAGAAGCTCTGACAGAGCTTCTGAGGTTGCTACTAAGACTATACCATCTTTTCTCTCTGAATTTTCGGATGTCTTCTCTGAGAGTGGAGTTCAGGATTTGCCCCGCACAGGGAGTACGATTGCCCTATTAATCTCATCCCAGACGCCAAGCTGCCTAAATCTCGTTTATACAATCTTTCCCAACCTGAGAGGATCGCTATGCGTGCTTATATCTCTGAGAGTCTGAGAAAGGGACACATACGACCCTCGAAGTCACCTGTTGCCGCTGGTTTTTTCTTTGTTAAGAAAAAAGATGGTTCTTTAAGACCTTGTCTGGATTTCAGGGAGCTGAACAATATCACAATTCGTGACCCTTATCCGCTTCCTCTGATCCCGGACCTATTTAACCAGGTTGTTGGGGCTAAAGTCTTTTCCAAATTAGATTTAAGAGGGGCATACAACCTGGTCAGGGTCAGAGAAGGGGACGAATGGAAGACGGCCTTCAATACCCCTGAGGGCCATTTTGAAAACTTGGTTATGCCTTTTGGTTTGATGAATGCCCCAGCCGTTTTCCAGCATTTCGTGAACAGCATTTTTTATCATTTGATGGGAAAATTTGTATTGGTGTATTTGGATGACATTTTGATTTTTTCTCCCGATTTCAAAACTCATAAGGAACATTTACGTCAGGTCTTGCTCATCCTGCGGGAGAATAAATTGTATGCGAAACTGGAAAAATGTGTGTTTGCGGTTCCAGAAGTTCAATTTCTGGGGTTTCTTCTCTCCGCTTCTGGTTTTCGCATGGACCCAGAGAAGGTCCGCGCTGTGCTTGAGTGGGAGCTTCCTGAGAATCAAAAGGCGCTGATGCGTTTTTTGGGCTTTGCCAATTATTACAGGAAGTTCATCTTGAATTATTCTTCTATTGTTAAACCACTCACTGATATGACCAGAAAGGGGGTAGATTTTTCTTCTTGGTCAGTAGAGGCGCGTAAGGCTTTTTCTGATATCAAGGAGAGTTTTGCTTCCGCTCCCATCTTGGTGCAACCTGATGTTTCGTTACCCTTCATAGTTGAGGTTGATGCTTCTGAGGTGGGTGTGGGGGCGGTCTTGTCTCAGGGTTCCTCTCCTGCCAATTGGCGACCGTGTGCCTTTTTCTCAAGAAAACTCTCCTCCGCAGAGAGAAATTACGATGTGGGAGATAGGGAATTGTTGGCCATCAAGTTGGCTTTTGAGGAATGGCGCCATTGGCTAGAGGGAGCCAGACACCCTATTACCGTATTTACTGACCATAAAAATCTGGCCTACTTGGAGTCAGCCAAGCGTCTGAACCCGAGACAGGCCAGATGGTCGTTGTTCTTTTCTAGGTTTAATTTTGTTGTCACGTTCCGCCCTGGAGTTAAGAATGTGAAGGCAGATGCCCTGTCACGTTGTTTTCCGGGAGGCGGGAATTTTGAAGACCCGGGTCCCATTTTGGCTGAAGGTGTGGTGGTCTCTGCTCTTTTTCCTGAATTGGAGGCAGAGGTGCAGGCAGCCCAGTCAGAGGCTCCTGATCTTTGTCCTCCTGGGAGGTTGTTTGTGCCTCTCGCTAAAGACAAGATTTTTAAAGAACACCACGATACGGTCCTTGCTGGGCACCCGGGGGTAAGAGCCACACTGGATCTCATCGCTCGGAGATTCTGGTGGCCTGCGCTTCGTAAGTCGGTTGAGGGTTTTGTGGCAGCCTGCGAGACTTGCGCTCGTGCCAAAGTCCCTCATTCACGGCCATCAGGTCCTCTCCTTCCCTTACCCATTCCTTCCCGTCCTTGGACACATCTGTCCATGGATTTTATCACGGACCTGCCTCGTTCCTCGGGGAAGACTGTGATTCTGGTGGTGGTGGACCGTTTTAGCAAAATGGTGCATTTCATCCCTTTTCCTGGTTTGCCCAATGCTAAGACGCTGGCGCAGGCATTTGTTGATCACATTGTCAAATTGCACGGTATTCCTTCAGACATAGTCTCTGATAGGGGCACGCAGTTTGTTTCCAGATTCTGGAAGGCTTTCTGTTCTCGCTTGGGGGTTCGGTTGTCATTCTGTTCTGCTTTCCACCCGCAGTCGAATGGCCAGACAGAGCGCGTCAATCAGAATCTGGAGACATATCTGCGCTGTTTTGTGGCGGAGAATCAAGAGGATTGGTGTTCTTTTTTGTCCCTTGCTGAGTTTGCTTTAAATAACCGTCGCCAGGAGTCCTCTGATAAGTCACCATTTTTTGGTGCATATGGGTTTCATCCACAGTTTGGGACTTTCTCGGGAGAGGGGTCTTCTGGTTTACCTGATGAGGACAGATTCTCCTCGTCTTTGTCATCTATTTGGCAAAAGATTCAAGATAATCTAAAGAGCATGAGTGAGAGATATAAGCGTGTGGCTGATAAGAGACGTGTGCTTGGTCCGGACCTGAATGTTGGTGATCTGGTGTGGTTGTCTACCAAGAATATCAAATTGAAGGTTCCCTCCTGGAAGTTGGGTCCTAGGTTTATTGGGCCTTACAAAATCCTGTCTGTCATCAATCCTGTTGCATACCGTCTTGATCTTCCTCAGACTTGGAAGATCCATAATGTTTTTCATAAGTCCTTATTGAAACCTTATGTTCAACCCATTGTACCCTCGCCTTTGCCTCCTCCTCCGATTATGGTTGATGGGAATCTTGAATTTCAGGTCTCTAGGATTGTGGATTCTCGTCTTGTCCGCGGTTCTCTTCAGCACCTTGTTCACTGGGAGGGGTATGGTCCTGAGGAGAGGATGTGGGTCTCAGTGACGGACATTAAAGCCTCTCGTCTCATCAAGGCTTTCCATAGGTCCCATCCTGAGAAGGTGGGTTCTGAGTGTCCAGAGTCCACTCGTAGAGGGAGGGGTACTGTCACAACCAGACAGCTGAGAAGCTCTGACAGAGGCCTTTCAGAACCTCCTCCTTGACTTCTGTGTTGTGGTATTCAGCTCCTCCTCTCATTAGCGTCTCTCAGCTGTTATGTGTTGGACTAATTGTTTCCCTTTAAATTCTTCCCCAGAATGCTTTTCTGGGTGGCTTATATTTCTTCCTGGAGTATGTGTGCTTGCCCATCTGGTTCTCCTCTCCTCCACAAAGTTAAGTGTTACACTGTTATCTGTTATTTTCTGTTTGCTGGATCCTAGGTGACCCTGACTCCCTCCGTGTCTGGTGTAGGGAGCCGGTGGTCGTGTCCCCTCACTATTGTAGGGTGCTCAGGGCTTTATAGTCAAGGTTCGTGGATATGCATACCTCCACCATTTGGATCTATGCATAGGCTGAGCAGCCAGGGAAAGTGCCAGGTCTTCTACAGGGGTCTCCCTTTCGTTCCTTAGCTTTTGGATCCAGCGAGACATTTATGCATGTTGTTTTGCCTTGTTACCTGTACACATTCCGTGACACCCTTTCACTGCATTTGCACCTTCTCTTTCCTACTCTCTTTTCACTATTTTGTCTGGCAGTATTCATCTTTTGAGTCCTAGACTTACAGTTGCAAGAAAAAGTATGTGAACCCTTTGAAATGATTTGGATTTCTGCACAAATTGGTCATAAAATGTGATCTGATCTTCATCTAAGTAACAACAATAGACAATCACAGTCTGCTTAACTAATAACACATAAAGAATAAATGCTACCATGTTTTTATTGAACACACCATGTAAACATTCACAGTGCAGGTGGAAAAAGTATGTGAACCCTTAGACTAATGACATCTCCAAGAGCTAATTGGAGTGATGTGTCAGCCAACTGGAGTCCAATCAATGAGATGAGATTGGAGGTGTTGGTTACAGCTGCCCTGCCCTATAAAAAACACACACCAGTTCTGGGTTTGCTTTTCACAAGAAGCATTGCCTGATGTGAATGATGCCTCGCACAAAAGAGCTCTCAGATGACCTACGATTAAGAATTGTTGACTTGCATAAAGCTGGAAAGGGTTATAAAAGTATCTCCAAAAGCCTTGCTGTTCCTCAGTCCACGGTAAGACAAATTGTCTATAAATGGAATAAGTTCAGCACTGCTGCTACTCTCCCTAGGAGTGGCCGTCCTGTAAAGATGACTGCAAGAGCACAGCGCAGACTGCTCAATGAGGTAAAGAAGAATCCTAGAGTGTCAGCTAAAGACTTACAAAAGTCTCTGGCATATGCTAACATCCCCGTTAGTGAATCTACGATACGTAAAACACTAAACAAGAATGTATTTCATGGGAGGATACCACAGAGGAAGCCACTGCTGTCCAAAAAAAACATTGCTGCACGTTTACAGTTTGCACAAGAGCACCTGGATGTTCCACAGCAGTACTGGCAAAATATTCTGTGGATAGATGAAACCAAAGTTGAGTTGTTTGGAAGAAACACACAACACTATGTGTGGAGAAAAAGAGGCACAGCACACCAACATCAAAACCTCATCCCAACTGTGAAGTATGGTGGTGAAGGCATCATGGCTAGGGGCTGCTTTGCTGTGTCAGGGCCTGGACGGATTGCTATCATTGAAGGAAAAATGAATTCCCATGTTTATCAAGACATTTTGCAGGAGAACTTAAGGCCATCTGTGCACCAGCTTAAGCTCAACAGAAGATGGGTGTTGCAACAGGACAATGACCCAAAGCATAGAAGTAAATCAACAACAGAATGGCTTAAACAGAAGAAAAAAAGCCTTCTGGAATGGCCCAGTCAGAGTCCTGACCTCAACCCGATTAAGATGCTGTCACATTACCTCAAGAAAGCGATTCACACCAGACATCCCAAGAATATTGCTGAACTGAAACAGTTTTGTAAAGAGGAATGGTCAAGAATTACTCCTGACCGTTGTGCACGTCTGATCTGCAACTACAGGAAATGTTTGGTTGAAGTTATTGCTGCCAAAGGAGGTTCAACCAGTTATTAAATCCAAGGGTTCACATACTTTTTCCACCTGCACTGTGAATGTTTACATGGTGTGTTCAATAAAAACATGGTAACATTTAATTCTTTGTGTGTTATTAGTTTAAGCAGACGGTGATTGTCTATTGTTGTGACTTAGATGAAGATCAGATCACATTTTATGACCAATTTGTGCAGAAATCCATATCATTCCAAAGGTTTCACATACTTTTTCTTGCAACTGTACTTCATGTGGTCCCCATGGTCTGTCTCAGTCCAATCCCAGGATTTAAGTTTGACTTACAAGGCACTTTAACACCCCAAATCCTATATTATATAATTTGGCAGCTGGGCTTCAGCTAGATCCTCCCCCTCCGGATTTCTGTATAATCCTTCTGGTACACCTAGTCAAAATGTACTCTAGGTCCTCCTCCCTCAGACAGTCTTTTTGGTACACCTAGTCTAGGTACTCCTCCTTCTTCTGCACACACCACCCTGGGGACCCACCAGGTCTGTAGTAACCTTAACACGGGGTGTCCCTTTATTTTTTCCAGCCAGATAAATTATCAGTACACACAATACTATACTAACTATCTATACTTCCTCTATCACCAACTCAGACTTACTTCTATCCTTCCGTTGATCTTTTCTGTATCTTCTTGGCCATGTTGTTCAATCTGCAGAGTCTGGTCCTCTGAATTTGGAATCCCTCTCTCTCCCAAACAGACACTTAGGCCAAACAACATTCACTCCTTGTAACAGTCCGGGTCTGGTTCAGAGTCTTTATGCAACTATCTGGGGTAACGTAGTCAGAATAAAGCCAGTGGTCGATGCACAGGATAACGTCAGCAAGCTAGAGAAGTCAAATACTGTAGTCAGAAAGAAGCCAGTAGTCGATGCAAAGGATACCGTCAGCAAGCAGAAGAGACTAACTTGATTACAGGCTAGGAGCACAATAATCTCGCAAGGCAGGAAGTGAAAGACTGGGCTTAAATGTTCAATCATGGAACAGGGTGGAGCAAACCAGGGAGGCGGGAACCGAAACTAGAGGCACAGAAACTAGGCATAAGTTCAGCACAGGATCTGCCCAGAAAGCAGAATAGCTCAGTTGGAAGAGCTGCTGCCTGGGACACAGGAGTCCCTGGATTCGAGTCCTGACAGTAGTCCCCTCCTTTCAGGATGGCCTCTGGATATTTTAGGAGCTGGTTTCTCTGCATGTCTGTCATGAAATTTGTAAGCCATGGGGTGTGAACATTGTTTTCTGGTTCCCATGAATTCTCTTCTGGTCCATAACCCTTTCATTGCACCAGATATTGCACTTGACCTCTGAAAATTCCCAAAAATTTTCAACAATGTATTCCTTACCATGGACTTTTACTGGTGCAGGAGGTGGTTGATTCCTTCCTGGGGTTTTCATTAAATAAATGGATTGAGCAATGACACGTGGAACACAGGGTGTTCAATTTGTTAGCAAGTTTGAGACGGAAGGCAGCTTGATTAACTTGTTTAGAAATCTGGAAAGGTCCTATGAATTTTTGACCCAATTTTGGAGATAGAACATGTGTTTTCAGATTTCTAGTAGATAGCCAAACCTTATCACCAACTTTAAAGGTGGGAGGAACTTTGCGATGTTTATCAGCTGCTTTCTTATAGTCTTCTTGGGCTTCTTGTAGCATCTCTATAAGTTTCATCTGGGTTTCTTGCAATTTCGTTAGTCTGTGAGTAACAGCAGGAATAGGTGTACTAAGAGAAAGGTTAGGAATAAATACTGGATGTAAGCCAAAGTTCGCAAAAAAAAATTACTTTGAGATGTAGCACTATGTTTAGAGTTGTTGTATGCAAATTCTGCTGTGGGTAAATAGTCCATCCAAACATCTTGAAGGTAGGAAATAAAACAGCGGAGGTATTGTTCCAGAGTTAGGTTTGTTCTTTCCGTCTGGCCATTTAACTGAGGATGAAAAGCAGAAGACAAATTAACTGTAACTCCTAAGGCTGTACAGAAGTTCTTCCAAAATCTTGATGTGAATTGAACACCTCTATCAAAAATTACATTGTCAGGAATTCCATGCAACCTAAACATCTCCTTAATCATTAATTTTGCAGTTGGTTCTGCAGTAGGAATGAAAATACTTGTTTTTTCTTTGTGAGTAAAGTGATTTGTAAGATGATTTTAGAAAAATCTCCTGTAGAAATTTGCAAACCCTATAAATCACTGAACATCTTTAAGATTTTTTAGAGTGGGCCAATCTATTACAGCTTTGATTTTACTAGGATCCATACTCAGACCTTCTGGGGAGACGATATATATACAAAAGATTTGATTTTTGTTTGTCCGAATTCACATTTTTCTAGTTTGATATAAAGATTATTTTCCAGTAGACGTTCCAAGACTAACTGAACATGTCTAAGATGTTTCTCCAAGGTGTCTGAAAATATAAAAATGTCATCAAGGTACACAACAACAAATTGGTCGAAGAAGTCTCGAAACACATCATTAACAAAATTTTGAAATGTTGTAGGAGCATTAGCGAGGCCGAATGGCATAACCAGATATTCAAGATGTCTGTATCTAGTTCTAAAGGTGGTCTTCCACTCACCCCCCGGACGAATGCGTATGAAATTATAGGCCTCTGAAATCAAGTTTGGTAAAAATATTAGCAGACCGGAGTCTTTCCAGCAACTCAGGAATTAGGGGAAGAGCATAATGATTTTTAATAGTTATATTATTTAGTTTTCTGTAGTCAATGCATGGTCTCAAGGTTGAGTCTTTTCTTTTCTACAAAAGAACAAAGGTGCCCCAGCTGGGAATGAAGAAGGTTCAATGAAGCCTTTCTTTAAATTTTCATCTAAGTATTCTCTGAGCACTTTTAATTTTGGTTTTAGAGAGATTGTAAATTCTGCCAAAAGGAATAGTAGCTCCAGGAAGCAACTCGATGGGACAATCGTAGGGACAATGAGGAGGTAGTTGATCAGCTTTTTTTCTTGCTGCAGAAATCACTAAACTGTTGATATTGAGGTGGCAATTTATCATAACTCTGATGAGGAATTTCAGAAACTTTTATTTGTTTTCGGATGGATAAACTTATATGACAATTGTCCTTGCAGTATAGAGAAGGAAGAAGGAAATGTAACAGTCCTTGATTCCCAGTTGATAGAAGGATTATGGATAGCAAACCACAAAATTCCTAAATTAACTGGAAACTTGGGAGAAGTAATCAAATGAAAACTAACAGTTTCATGATGATCTGGTTCAATGCAGATTCCAATTTAAATTGTCTCATGAGTTATAGGTCTAGATGATAAAGGTGTTCCATCAACAGTTTCCATATCAATTGGCACGGATTTTGTTCTACGCGCAATGTTATTATCAAGCGCAAATTGCAAGTTCTTGAAATTCCCCCCCTGCCCCAGAATCTAACATGGCAAAGCATTGCATTTTATGGTTCCCAATTATGACGTGTATCGGAATGACAAAATGTGAAGATAATGAATACATTTTTGTTTTTGTCTTGGGTTACAGATGAGGTGGTCTGCATAACTGAATCTGCCAGTTCAGAAAGTTCAAGATTGCTATCTGACTTAGCACTAGTGCAAGCTACACAGTAAGTCTCTGATCAATTCGGATGCACAGTTGAATAAAATCCTCCAAATTATCAGGAGCCTCAACTCTGGCAAGCTCATCCTTTACTATCTCTGATAATCCTCATCGAAATTGACTTAATTTGGGCTGCTAGATCCCATGTGGTGTCAGCTACATAATGACGTGTATTCAGCAACTGAGCGACGTCCTTGTCGAAGATTATGCAATTTGGTCTCAGCTGTGGCACAACGATTAGGGTCATCAAAAACTTGATCCATAGCAGTGATAAAGCTATCTAAATCATTGAGGGGGTCACAGTTCTTTTTCACATAAGGGGAGGCCCATGCAAGAGCTTTATCTGTCAGAAGATTGATGATGAATAGCACTTTTTTCCTGTCACTAGTAAAAAGAGCAGGTTGCATTTGAAAGTATATGCAGCATTGATTAAGGAATCCTCGGTACTCATGATGATCCCCATTGAACTTTGATGGCAGAGGCAAACGGGTACCGTATTTTCCGGCGTATAAGACGACTTTCTAACACTAGAAATTATTTTCAAAAGTCGGGGATCGTCTTATATGCCGGGTACAAGGCAGCACAGGAGAGAAGGAAGCAGTCCCTCCCTCCCCCCTGTGCTGCCGCTCCCCGAATCCTGGATCCCAGCGCCGCCCCTCTCTTAATTTATTCACTGTAGGGCTGCAAGTTAAATTCCTGATACATTGCTGGCTGCGATGCTTCACAGCGCAGCGATGTATCAGCCGGGAGGGAGGAGGGGCTGGAGGTGGCAACTTGCGGCAGGGCCGCTGCAGTCACTGTACTTTTACACCGGCCCCGCCGCTCATAGCAGTATAATATCTAAAGACTATTCCTTAACCGACAGTAACTTGAACTTTAAATCAGCGCTGTGATCTTTATTACCTTACAATGAGGCTCAGGTAACAGGCAGAGCGGGCGCGGCGTAATGTCACTCACTCATGTGACGCGCCTGCTCCGCCCACTTTATGAATGAAGCAGGCGTATCACGTGAGTGAGTGAGTGACGTTACGCCGCCGCAAGCTCTGTCTGTTACCGGAGCTTCATTATAAGGTAATAAAGATCATGATTTACAGTTCAAGTTACTGCCGGTTAAGGAATAGTCTTTAGATATTATACTGCTGTGAGCGGCAGGGCCGGTGTTTTGGGGGACACTGTTATGGGGAAGATCTGTGGATGACACATATAGCATAAGATGCTGTATAGTGTCATCCATAGATCCCCCTATAGCAGTGTCATCCACAGATCCCCCTCCCCATAGCAGTGTCATCCACAGATTCCCCTTCCCATAACAGTGCCATCCACAGATCCCGCTCCCCATAACAGTGCCATCCACAGATCCCCCTCCCCATATCAGTGCCATCCACAGATCCCCCTCCCCATATCAGTGCCATCCACAGATCCCCCTCCCCATAACAGTGCCATCCACAGATCCCCCTCCCCATAACAGTGCCATCCACAGATCCCCCTCCCCATAACAGTGCCATCCACAGATCCCCCTCCCCATAACAGTGCCATCCACAGATCCCCCTTCCCATAACAGTGCCATCCACAGATCCCCCTCCCCATAACAGTGCCATCCACAGATCCCCCTCCCCATATCAGTGCCATCCACAGATCCCCCTCCCCATAACAGTGCCATCCACAGATCCCCCTCCCCATAACAGTGCCATCCACAGATCCCCCTCCCCATAACAGTCATGTGAAAAGAAAAAGATAGGTTACCATGGCAGCCAGGACGCTACTGAAGCCCTGACTGCCATGGTCAGTTCCCTGGACTGGAGGAGATCGTCTTGGAGACAGGGAGGGCTGGGCAGGCAGGGGTAGTCTTATATGGCGAGTATAGCCCAAACCCTATATTTTAAATGGAAAAGTTGGGGGTCGTCTTTTGCGCCCAGTCGTCTTATACGCCGCAAAATACTGAACCTGAGTTGCGCATATCCAGAAGTTGTTTTTGCAGTTAAATTTTTTCTTGTTGTTGATCTAGCTTTTTCACCATGGAAATGTCCTACATGTTATATTTCTCACATATGTCCCTTTCTTTCTGTCTCCTTAAGGGAGACAGACTCGTCCGGTCACATACAAGACGTCACACCTACTGGAATCCCTTATCAATCAGTGACTTATTTGTCCCTCATAGATCCCTTACACTCTTTCACCTTCTCATTCAGGGATTCTCATGAAACAACATTTAATCTGTATCTATTCAAATGGAGATTTATAGACCTTACAGATTTCTTTACCACTGTCACACTGCAACCCACTAACAGCATGAAGAATTGAATAGTAATGGGACGGTTCACTCACTAAATACATGGATTGGTGCCAATGTCCAAAATTGAATCACCCCATATGAGTTCACGCAGAGAGTCAATACATGAAAGCCAGATTGGATGGATCCTTATTGTGAACATCTCTATAATGCTTTGATAGACAAAATCAAAGCATTATAGAGATGTTCACAATAAGGATCCGTCCAATCTGGCTTTCATGGCACTGGAGAAGGTGGATGTACATTGGCGTGGAGGCAATTATATTAAACAGATGTCCAAGATAGAATCAAGACGCATATATGAGTTCGGATCGATGCTACCAGCGGGCCTAAATGCTGAACTTGAAATTTTTGGGTTCTTGTAGGCTGGGTGCCCCAGAGCCGACTCACACGTCGCAGTCGGGTCGTCTATCGGCACTGCGTCGGGGACTCGGACTGGGGCCCCCAGCCCCATACAACTCAATCAACATCCCATCCAATCTCACATTCATCATGGATCCGTTTTGTTTGGAGACCAGTTACGCTGGTCCAACTAAAATTGTTCATAAAATTGTTTATAATATGGCATATAAAAATACAGTTATATCATTGAAGTCCACGAGAAAGATCTTTTTTATATATAAATATAGGATCCATCATCAATCTGTCCCAATTAAATTTTTATAAATTTTAAATAATGTTTATATGACATTTTTATCTTAATTTATGAAGATGTATATATAGTACATACCATAATGATTGAAATAGATGATGTCAAGATACAGCCATATAGGTATAGGTATAATAGAGAGTGTATTTATTTATGTGATGTGAAACTATAAAATGATATATCTCTGCAAGGCAATCACGAACAGCAATTCTGTTTATACCACAAGTCCACAAGAGTAAAAGGAACACTCAGTATAAAAAACGCACATGTACCAAAAAAAACGCATGTAAAATGCATGCATAAAAACCGCATGTACAATCCTTATTTCTAAAAGGAAATCCAGTCTTCCACAGTTTGGGTTCTCTCTCGGAAATAAAAGGCGAAGGTAAACAGGTGTTGCGATACCACTGATGAGGGAAGGCTAATTCCCGAGTCTGGTCCGGATCGCACACCTGTAAAGAGCACCTCCGCAATCATAAGCGTGGCCACGCTATGAAAATTGAAATTACAGGATAGAGGAAAGACTATCGGAACAAGAATCCACTGACCAAAAAGGTACCTTCCTCTGTATTGTGCCGGAAGACAAACAGGTACGGACGAAGCAGATATGCAAGTCCCGTCCAAACTCCCGCGATTATTCGGGGAAGCCGGCTAGAGGAGTACGGAGCGTGACGCCGGCATTGTCCCGCGCCGCCCGACCCTCGCTTGAACTAAATACCAACACCGAGGAAGGTAAGAGGAATTTTACCTACAAATATATTAACCATTAATGTGGGCTAAAATCTTACCAACGGCCATTAGGAATACGACAGTACAAGAGACTTACACTTTGAAATAATCTATGAAACGCCAAAGGACTTGATTACCGATATAGTCACATTTTGGAGATTCATCTGTATTTATATGCGGACTTATATCTATGGGACTTTAATCTACACTTCCAAGAATCTTGGTTCCATATAGCCAGTAGATTATTGAGTGAAACAGCAACTACTCAGGCAGTGTCTGCTAAATCGTGTGGACCTTGCCAGATATAAGAAGTAGTGTCAGCCTTCAAGAAGTACATTGCATTGTCAATTTGATTTTAGAGCATTTTACAGTGTTTTGTGTTTTATTCTATTTTATCATGATGTGTTATACACGTGTGAATTATACAACTGTCTGATTTAATTAAATTTTAGATTGTATAAGTCCAAATTAAGTGAATATGAACATTGCCACACCGTACATTTAAAAAGAACATATGCCATTAGGTAATCACAGTACAGTAACCAGATCTCACCCACTTTTCTGTTGCTGTATGTACATCGGTCACATGGCCTAGTTGCAGCTCAGCCCCACTCAAGTCAATAGAACTGAGAAGTAATACCAAGCACAGCCGCTATACGGTGTACGGTGCTGGGCTTGGTAAGTGCCCAGGAGACCAGATCCCCTCTGAGCACAGCAGCTTTATGAAACAGCTGGTACAGGGACTTGGACCGCCGCCACGGTGATATTGATGATCTATACTGTGGATAGGTCATCATTCTTACTTCCCAGATAACCCCTTTAACCCCTCCCGACCACAAGACATAAATACATGGTAGATTGCAGTGTTCCTGTAGAGTTGCCGCATATTTATAGTCCCCCTTCCCCTGCCGATCCATGGGTTCCTGCTTAAGAGGGTGTTCAGCAGTTAGAAGTATCTGGTCCAGGAGATGATATCAGGTCTTGATCGGTTCAGGTCTTGATAACCGTACCTGGGTCACCGCTGCACAGGAGCGCTCAGCTGTCGCTGAAACAATCAGATCCTGATGTCGGCTCCCAGGGCCAGGGGCAGTAATCAGCTAAGTACTGTAGTATGAATCTAGGTATGGGGGTGGGGCTGTCCATATCGTGTTCAATTAATTAATTGCCTCTACAGGAAATAAAGTTGACTTCCCCATCCCTGCACTGTGCACCCATCATGGTCACCACAATATACATCCAGATAGTATACATGCATATAAAATGTCGGTCTACATAATGGTCTTCATTCACAACACCGGAATCTATAAAATAACATGAAGTGTACACATTCAAACCCCCTTAGCAACATAAAAAAATTAAAAAAATAACAAAAACATGGCAGAATAGCTCATAGGGCACTCGGCAGCACAGGGAACTGAGTTCTTTGATTGCTGAAGACCCCATTGGTCCCACCCCCAGGGATTAAACACTTCACCTGTGGACAAGGGATACGTTTGTTAGCGGCATAACCCCTTTAAAGACCAGGCTTTATGTTTCTATTTTCTTCTTCGTCACATTTCAAGAGCCATAACTTTTATATTTTTACATGAGGCTTGTGTTCTGCGGGATGACTTGTACTTTTCACTGGCTCCATTTTGAGACTCGTACATATTGTTTAAGGAGTTTTTAACCACTTATGGATGGAAGATTAAAAAAAAGTAACTTTGCCATTGCTTTCTTAAATTCTTCCATTTCGCATATATATAACGTGACTTTATTTAGTAGAATTACAGCGACACCATATTTTTCGCCCTATAAGACATACTTAAGTTTTAGAGGAGATATAATAAGAGAGAAAAAGAAAAATATATATTTTTCATCAGATCAGACCCCCCAATGTTAATAAGACCCTCAATCAGACTTCACATTACACTCACAGAGTTAAAGGATTTCTGTCACCTGAAAAATGGGTATTAAGCTGGCTGACACTAGCATTGTGCTAATGTCAGCTGAACATAACTATATTAGCGCCATCTCACTGCCTGCCGCCGATATTGAGAAAAATGAACTTTTATAATATGCTAATTAGCCTCTACTTGCAGGGGGGGGCGTTGCCCCTGCTCATAGATGCTCCGTTCTCCCACCTCTGGCCACGTCCCCCTAGATTGACAGGGCCAGGCAGCGTTGGTCTCCAACCTCTGGCCCAGTCTACAGTGTAAATCACGCGCCTGCACCATCCTGTTCAGGATACAGCGCAGGCGCAGTCAATGAAAGGCTCTCGCTGGCTGCAAGCTTTCTTACTGCGCTGAATTTTCAGACCTCAGATCAGACTCCCATGTTAATAAGGCCCTGTAAAAGGGATTATTAATTATTAATATTTTGGATTAATATCAATAATTGTGAATTTTCTATTGATGACTCCACCTATTTATACTATAAATACTACTACCTGTTGCTCTACCTTTCCTGAACTACGTTCGATGGATTATTGTGGCGACCAAAAGGACTATAAACTGTATTATAACAATAAAATATTTATTAACAATCACAAGTCTACAGTCGATTATTACTATTATATATATTTAAATCAAAGGTTATATAAATATATATAGACACACACCGCAATACATTAACAACACTATATAACCTGACTACGCTAACACAACACAATCTACTATTGCACCCCAAAACATCACACTTACACATATACACACTATTAGCAGCACCCTCCCATCTGGCTCTATACTGTCCCTACAGGATGACAAGGGGTTAATTCAATATTTATATGGTAGTAGCATTGCAAGGGTTAACACAGGGTTCGGGGGTAAATACAGAAATGTAATTCAAGGGTCCAGGGGTAATATTAGGCAGGGGTTAATGATATGGCGATATGGCGGGGGTTAATATTGGGCAATAAGAGATTGGCAGTAGTGTGATATTCAGGTACAGCAGGGGTTAATAATGCAGCGGCCAATGCTGGGGGTACAGGGATAGAGGTTAATGCCCGGTGGCATAGGCATAATGGAAAACAGAGGGTTATTGGTGGTTCATGCTCGTCTCTCTAGGGGGTTACTGCTCATTGTAGGGGATGATCCTCGCTTGGATGCTTGTCTTCCAGGGGATGATTCTCTTCAATTGGGCTGCTTGGCTCAAATGATGAGCGCAGCGCCGTCGGAATATTTAAATCCGGCATCGCCCGCTCCCAAGTGTGGGCTGGCGTGCGCTTCCAGGCGGAGGTTCGCTTTTAACTTCCCGTCTGTGAAGTGCCCATTCATCTCCGGCGCCGTAATTTCAGCGCCGGAGGACCGCGACATTCACGGGCAGGGGAGCCCTTTGTTCCCCTGTCTTTGTAATGTAAAACATCTCTGGCCCTGCCGGAGATGTTATCAAAAGGCAGAGGATCTTTATTGACCGCAACTGGACATAATTGTCCAGTCATCTAGGTGGCATCTACCTCTGGCATGCGCCTGCATGAGGATTAAGTAGCTGGGGGGGGGGCACCCGCGATTGGGGGTCATAGTTGGTGGCATTTAGGTTAATATAAGAATATATATATATATATATATATAGATAATTGGGGCATATATATATATATATATATATTACAGTTGCAAGAAAAAGTATGTGAACCCTTTGGAATGATATGGATTTCTGCACAAATTGGTCATAAAATGTGATCTGATCTTCATCTAAGTCACAACAATAGACACTCAGTCTGCTTAACTAATAACACACAAAGAATTACATGTTACCATGTTTTTATTGAACACACCATGTAAACATTCACAGTGCAGGTGGAAAAAGTATGTGAACCCTTGGATTTAATAACTGGTTGAACCTCCTTTGGCAGCAATAACTTCAACCAAACGTTTCCTGTAGTTGCAGATCAGACGTGCACAACGGTCAGGAGTAATTCTTGACCATTCCTCTTTACAGAACTGTTTCAGTTCAGCAATATTCTTGGGATGTCTGGTGTGAATCGCTTTCTTGAGGTCATGCCACAGCATCTCAATCGGGTTGAGGTCAGGAGTCTGACTGGGCCACTCCAGAAGGTGCATTTTCTTTTGTTTATGCCATTCTGTTGTTGATTTACTTCTATGCTTTGGGTCGTTGTCCTGTTGCAACACCCATCTTCTGTTGAGCTTAAGCTGGTGGACAGATGGCCTTAAGTTCTCCTGCAAAATGTCTTGATAAACTTGGGAATTCATTTTTCCTTTGATGATAGCAATCTGTTCAGGCCCTGACACAGCAAAGCAGCCCCAAACCATGATGCCTCCACCACCATACCTCACAGTTGGGATGAGGTTTTGGTGTTGGTGTGCTGTGCCTCTTTTTCTCAACACATAGTGTTGTGTGTTTCTTCCAAACTCAACTTTGGTTTCATCTGTCCACAGAATATTTTGCCAGTACTGCTGTGGAACATACAGGTGCTCTTGTGCAAACTGTAAACGTGCAGCAATGTTTTTTTGGGACAGCAGTGGCTTCCTCTGTGGTATCCTCCCATGAAATCCATTCTTGTTTAGTGTTTTACGTATCGTAGATTCACTAACAGGGATGTTAGCATATGCCAGAGACTTTTGTAAGTCTTTAGCTGACACTTTAGGATTCTTCTTCACCTCATTGAGCAGTCTGCGCTGTGCTCTTGCAGTCATCTTTACAGGACGGCCACTGCTAGGGAGAGTAGCAGCAGTGCTGAGCTTTCTCCATTTATAGACAATTTGTCTTACCATGGACTGATGAACAGCAAGGCTTTTGGAGATACTTTTATAACCCTTTCCAGCTTTATGCAAGTCAACAATTCTTAATCGATCGTAGGTCTTCTGAGAGCTCTTCTGTGTGAGGCATCATTCACATCAGGCAATGCTTCTTGTGAAAAGCAAACCCAGAACTGGTGTGTGTTTTTTATAGGGCAGGGCAGCTGTAACCAACACCTCCAATCTTATCTCATTGATTGGACTCCAGTTGGCTGACACCTCACTCCAATTAACTCTTGGAGATGTCATTAGTCTAGGGGTTCACATACTTTTTCCACCTGCACTGTGAATGTTTACATGGTGTGTTCAATAAAAACATGGCAAAATGTAATTCTTTGTGTGTTATTAGTTAAGCAGACTGTGATTGTCTATTGTTGTGACTTAGATGAAGATCAGATCACATTTTATGACCAATTTGTGCGGAAATCCATATCATTCCAAAGGGTTCACATACTTTTTCTTGCAACTGTATATACACACATACATATATAATACATACACATATCTATAACCTGGGGCATATAGCCCATACAAGGGATATATGGGCGGATACTGGCCCTACAGGGTCCATATATATGTATATAATGAGGACATATATACATATACACTCACCTAAAGAATTATTAGGAACACCTGTTCTATTTCTCATTAATGCGATTATCTAGTCAACCAATCACATGGCAGTTGCTTCAATGCATGTAGGGTTGTGGCCCTGGTCAAGACAATCTCCTGAACTCCAAACTGAATGTCAGAATGGGAAAGAAAGGTGATTTAAGCAATTTTGAGCGTGGCATGGTTGTTGGTGCCAGACGGGCCGGTCTGAGTATTTCACATTCTGCTCAGTTACTGGGATTTTCACGCACAACCATTTCTAGGGTTTACAAAGAATGGTGTGAAAAGGGAAAAATATCCAGTATGCGGCAGTCCGGTGGGCGAAAATGCCTTGATGCTAGAGGTCAGAGGAGAATGGGCCGACTGATTCAAGCTGATAGAAGAGCAATGTTGACTGAAATAACCACTCGTTACAACCGAGGTATGCAGCAAAGCATTTGTGAAGCCACAACATGCACAACCTTGAGGCGGATGGGCTACAACAGCAGAAGACCCCACCGGGTACCACTCATCTCCACTACAAATAGGAAAAAGAGGCTACAATTTGCACGAGCTCACCAAAATTGGACTGTTGAAGACTGGAAAAATGTTGCCTGGTCTGATGAGTCTCGATTTCTGTTGAGACATTCAAATGGTAGAGTCCGAATTTGGCGTAAACAGAATGAAAACATATATCCATCATGCCTTGTTACCACTGTGCAGGCTGGTGGTGGTGGTGTAATGGTGTGGAGGATGTTTTCTGGGCACACTTTAGGCCCCTTAGTGCCAATTGGCCATCGTTTAAATGCCACGGGCTACCTGAGCATTGTGTCTGACCATGTCCATCCCTTCATGACCACCATGTACCCATCCTCTGATGGCTACTTCCAGCAGGATAATGCACCATGTCACAAAGCTTGAATAATTTCAAATGGCCCCCACAGTCACCAGATCTCAACCCAATAGAGCATCTTTGGGATGTGGTGGAACGGGAGCTTCGTGCCCTGGATGTGCATCCCTCAAATCTTCATCAACTGCAAGATGCTATCCTATCAATATGGGCCAACATTTCTAAAGAATGCTATCCGCACCTTGTTGAATCAATGCCACGTAGAATGAAGGCAGTTCTGAATGCAAAAGGGGGTCCAACACTGTATTAGTATGGTGTTCCTAATAATTCTTTAGGTGAGTATATATATATTGTAAGAAGGTACAAGGAATCATCGTAGATGATAGGTATGTGTCACCGAGGTTCTTGGCCTCGGTGGAGTAAGAGCCAGTTTTCATGTGTCAGCAGCAGTTGCTGTGTGACACCTTGCTATCTAGTATGGCCGTTAATTGCCTATCCGGGATGGCTCTTACTGGGAGTAGTCAAAGTGCTGGGTGGGTGACTACTCCTCACCGTCCAGGACGGGTTTTGACAGGCCTTTAAAAAAAAAAAACAGCCAGCAGGTGGGTGGATTACTCCTCTCTGATCCTGGAGCTATGTGAAACTCTGCTGAGATCTGAGGCCTGTGTGTGGGCTAGAAAGCTTAAGACAGTGTGTCGGGCGAGCAGGCCGCCTAAAGCCTGCAGGTGGACTTTCTGAGGCCGAGCATTCCGCCGGGTGTGGATTAAACACCCAGGATCAAAGGTGAATGTTTTTTCTGTATAAACTGTTTTGGGTCTGAACTAACACCAATACCGAAAATGGACTGTTATACGGTGAGAATATGCACAAAGAAAGTCCAGCTCACCCAACAATCCAAGACACCTGCGTGCACGGAAAAGGCTGGTGAGCCTGTATATCGTTGATATGAAAAACAAATGGATTTCCAGCACTTACGATTTTTGGTAGCTAAAATCTACGTCTTTTATTCAGGCAGTAGACAAAATAGACAGGACATCCACCCACAAGTGTAGCAAACTTGACGCATTTCGAGCAAAAGTTCTTAATCTTAACAATGAACAGTGTCTCCTCTGGTGGTTTTATACTGATTTGAAAAAAGCATTTGATCTCCCTCCACCTGGAGGGCGGGGAATGTAGGAGGAGGAAAGCACATTAACCTTCTACTCTCCGGATGAGGCACTGTTCATCTGTTTTACAATATAAAATTGTGCATCCATATAAAGTCACTGATATATCATATGTCGAAATAGAAAAAATATACAACACAAGTATACATTGAGAAACTTAATTAGTATAGATTCATATGTGTTGATAATATTAGTCTCGACATGGGACCCTGTATCTCCATTACTATTTTGGACAAAATGGAAAATAGATGAGAAATCAAACGAAGATGAAAATGAATATAGAAGAATCAAGTTTTCTTAAAAAAAAATTTATCTAAAAAAAATGCATAAACTCGTTTTTCATATTGAGGCCATTTGGATGTCTGGTATTCAACTTAAAAATCCAAAAGGCCTCTCTAAGTCTCACCAAACGTCTGAAATCTCACTTGTTCGATTGCATAAGCTTTGAAATTTCGCACTTGCCGTTCATGTTTGCAGATAAAGTGTTTGGCCGCATTGGATGTGTTCACACTGTGCGGATTTTTTATGTAGTTGAGATGCTCCAAAATTCGAACTTTGAATTTTCTGGGGTGCATCCCACATACATCATGTCACAGGCTACACATTTTATGACATATATTACCCCTATTGAATTACAATTAGTATAAGATTTAATTGGATATGTATGAGAATTATTGGCATCATGAAAGGTTTTAGTATTTACTGCATATGAACAAGTGTGGCAGCATGAGCCTCCGCATTTAGTAAAACCTTTATATATAAGCCACGGATCCTTGTTTTGTTTGACCCTTTGTGTATACATGGAGGGGGATAGGTCATTACCTAGAGTTCTAGGTCTTCTTAGCAC